>NC_062224.1:53193537-53317895 GCF_902686445.1 Sciurus carolinensis
CCTGCTGCATCTATTTCCTGCCACTTCGACACTTGACACGGTCTGTTGGAATAAAGGACTCAACACTTGACAAGGTTCTGTTGATCGTCCTCCCTCTTGGGGGCCGTAGGTGTGGCATGTCTCCATGTGTAGTTGCTGTCTGGGAATGTATTTCCTGTTGCTGTGCACAGATTTATAATTTATATGGGCCGATCCGCTGAATGTACCACCACAAGCCATATAGGAAAAGATAGTATTTATTAAGACATAATAAAGTACATACAAAAGGAAAACCATCCCAGGTAGCATACCAACTCAGCACAGGAGAGACATCATGGGCATTTTGCAGCATACATAACCAAAGAAAGCAGTCTTGTCACCTTTGAGTTCTTCTCATCTCTCTTAAATACACTAAACATATGAAAGTTATTGCCTGGAGCCACTGGGCTCAGTGCCACCAGTACGTTTGGTCTCCAGACCTGGATCTGTCTGGAGCCTGGCCTTGAGAGCAGAAACCAGATGTCTTTAAGGTTTTTTTGTTTTGTTCTCGGGCAGAGAGCTTATCTGTCCTTGAACGGGGGCACTGCCAGACCACTAAGTTTCTCATGCAAGTTGTTTACTCCTTGCCCTGATTTCACTTTTTGAAAACACTCTTAAACAAGACTCCAACTTCCTCTACATTTTGGCCCTAGGATTATTTAAGAGGGTAAGTAAAGGAAATCACTATCATTGCACGATACATTTGTTTGATTCGATGATACATTTGACAATTACATATACATAATATGATTAAAATGCCAACAATACAGAAGATTGGAGGAAAAACAGCTGAAAAGTATTTAGAAGCACTAGCACTAGAAAACAAGAAATCAGACCAATTATGATTAGTGTCCTCAGTTATTACATTTGACAAATCAGTAAACTTATTGGAAACAATAGTTGTGGTTATTTGGTTCTCTGCTAGAGAACGTTTATTATGCTGTAGATATTGATGCAATAAATTTGAATGTGTTAAGATAGTAGGTAGGGATACGTAAATATAAATATCTGGCATTGGTAAGGAGGTAGGATTCCAAGTAATATTAAGTTCTTTATTAACATCAGGAGATAAATAGAATGTTTCTCCAGTCCAATACAAGATTTCCACATCTTTTGAACATCCCACAAAAGGAGAGGATAAATTCATCCATTGTAATTCAGTACCATTATTATTTACCATACAAATATGTTGAGGTTCAATTTCATATAGTAGGGTAAAATTTTGTAGAGGATACAATGTCCATAAACAAATATTAATAGAGTGCTGTAACAAACAGGATTCCATTATGCTGGTTAATCCTTGACATACAGGCCCATGGGTGGTGGAAATGCAATCTATTAATTTATAAGTTATATTCTGTTCATCAACATGAGTCCCTTCAACTTGGGGCAACATTATATAATTTTCATGGATTATTGTTAAAACATGAAAAGAACATAAAATCTTATAATTTTTTAACAAATAGATAGGTAAAGTTCCAGTACACCAAGCAGGGGTACAATCCACTGCAATGGGGGGAGCCATTTTAGCTCCAGGGGGAAGCAGATATTCCCAGATATTACTATGTCCTTGTTGAATTAATCTTTGTGCCCTTTCCTTTTGGAGGTTAATAAATAACATTTGAATATTACAACTAGTTCAATTTAACCATGCATTAATATTAGTATCTACTTTATATTGTTCCACTTGGGAAGTATTAAATATTTGTAACATTTGCTCTTGATAGGTTAAGGTATTTTGATGAGGAATAATACTAGTAGGCAACCATTGAGCATTTAAATTTACACTTCGAGTTATATCTTTTCCAGTATTTCATAGACGAGAAGATAATACTTCTAAGTCTATGGAATTTGCAATTCCTATCCCAGACCCTAATCCTCCTAATAAAGTATCATACCAGGCCCTTCTTCTTCGGGTACATAAGGGAGTCGGGGGAAAAGAAACATTAAAATGTATAAATAACTTATTAGCTAAGAAACTTACATTACTACAAGTATGGGGCACTCATACTAGTTGTGGAGCATTAATCTCAGGCTTGTTATTAATAGAATACCATATATAATCAACCCATACTCCTCGTCCCTTAATATTTGTTCCATTACTGCATAGAATAAAGGCAGAATATTAACATTAAAAGTGAAATCCTTAGTACCATTGATACTGTAATTATTTATGGCTTGTGTCAAATGATATCTATATTTGAATTGCAATTTTAATGTGGAAAATTCACAACATTTTATTAATACTTTAGAGGTAATATTTACTTGTATTTCATTACTACTGGAGAATATTAACCAATATACACAGGTGATTTTCCCTTCCATCCAGTTATGTTTTGTCCACTTACAGTCATATTAGCAAAGTTACATTTTTTATTAGTTGAGCAGGTAAAATCATCCTGTGTCCTATTGCCTATGTCGTTCCTCCAATACTATCTGATCAAAGAGCTGTTTGATGGCGCATGAAGTTCTATTCCAGGAGTCCAGGTCCATATTAAATGACTTGTCATGAAGATCCAGCTCATGATCTAGTTCCTTAAAAATAGATGGTTAGTAGGTAATACTTCAGGTTGTTTATCTCCAGGAATCATTACTATTACCATATTAACCTTTCCCTGTGCTATTATTTCTGTAGCTATAGGAACATCAGTTTCTTGTCATTTTATGCATAGTTTGGTCCCTGCAATAATATCTGTTGATCCAAAACCACCTTTCTTATTGGTCCAGACTAGGTTGTTTGAGTCCACTGATTGTGTATTACACAAGGTATTATAATTATTTGTGCAACTCGCATTCCAGCTTTAACTTGGAATGGGTCAGGGGATACATTATGTAATATAACTTTAATTTCTCCTCGATAATCAGAGTCGATTACCCCAGTCATGATTTGGATTCCTTGTAGGGCCAGGCTAGATGGAGGAGCAATCCGCCCAAAGTGTTGGGAAAGGATTTCAATCCCCAGACCTATTGGTATTAATTGAGTTTGATTTGGAGGGATAAGAACATCTATTACACTATACAAGTCATAACCAGCAGAAGCAGGAGTGCCTTGCCAGGGAAGTTGGGCTTTAGGATGTAAGGCCCACCATTTTATATGAGAAATTTCAGCATCCCGAATTTGTAAATTTGGAGTCATCATTCGAGACAAGGGAGTTCCTGATTTGGTTAATAATCAATTATTCAATTGTTTTAAAGCTGTAAATAAATTATCTTTCCACTGTCCATATTTACCACTTCCTAGTTTTCTTAATTTTTCCTTTAAAAGACCATTCATTTGTTCTATCAGTCCTGCAGCCTGTGGATAATACACAATATGATATATCCATTCAATACTATTTTCTTGGCAGTATAATTGTATTAATTTTTCTTTAAAATGAGAGCCATTATCACTTTGGATTTGCAAAGGTGTTCCATAATATAAAGTTATTATGTATTTTAACATTTCCCAAATTCAACTTTCCATGTAGCCTTCGGTCAACCTGTGACACTCACCGCAGCATTCTGTTACTGAAATAGGGATTTGGGGATAGAGGGATAATGAGTCTCAAAGAAAGCATGAACTGTTGGAATGAAGAAAATACCTATGAACCATTACGAGTCCTGAGAAATCCAGATTATTACCTTGGTCCACGACCTTGCCTGTAAAAAGTAATAAGGGAAATTGCAAGTGCTAAAAATTAATTAATAAAATAAAATTGCTCTACTCCAAAAAAAAAAAAAGTTATTATGTCTGAAGTTCTAATAGTATTCCTTTGTGTAGCATCTCTATATGCACAAGGTACTAACACCCCAGAATATGTATCTACACAAGTATAAATATATCTACATCCTCTAGACATGGGCAGAGGTCCTATTTGCCAAATTTGAGCTGGATGAGTTTCTCTACTTAATTCCTCTACTTAATTCTCCAGTGACAATGGGAGGCACTGGCTGAGCTTTATCCAATTGGCAAATGGGACATTGCATAACTGTTTCCTTACATTTAGATAATGGAATAGATATTCCTCATTCACATGCCCACCTGTACATAGCAGTAGGTCTGGCATGTCCCATTTAGCCAACTGGATATTTCTATCTTCTTCAGACTGGAAAGTGTTTCCTTCTAAAACAGCTATTTTAGCCAGATTTTCCACCGTTGTATTATACTCACGTTCCGGGCTGTCTCTCTGAGAATGAGCATCTACATAAAACACAGACATGTTAGTACATTTAAGCATTTCCCAAATATTTTTCCATATTTCTGTTCCCCGTAATTGTTTATCCTTTATTTTCCAATCATTTTTATACCATTTAGGTAACCAAGTAGTTAATCCATTTGCTATAGCCCAGGAATCTGTAAACAAATGACATTCCTTTCCCTCTTCATGTCATAAAGCCAGGAATACTGCGTATAATTCAGCATATTGACTACTTTGTCCCTTACCCTGTTTTTCTAATATCTTTCTATTAGATGGGATAAAAGCTACAGCCCTCCAGTAATGTTCATTTCCTATATATTTGGCTGATCCATCTGTAAACCATGCATGTTCTTGTGTAGGTGTTAATTTATCATATCCTTCATTATATTTAACAGGAGATTGTTCTCCAAGTTCTTTACTAAATACTTTTAAGTGATTGTGCATCAGGCAAATTTGCTATAAGCTCATGCAATTGTAAAACACTTGCAGGTCCTGCTTTGGCTTATTTTGTATATACCATTTCCGTTTTATAATGCTCAATTCCTGAGCATGTCCAATTTTATGAGATATAGGGTTACTCATTATCCAAGTCATAATAGGAATACAAGGTCATATAACCACATCATGATTTATTGTTAAATGCTCTGTATCCACCAATGCCCAATAAACAGCCAATAATTGCTGTTCAAAAGGAGTATATTGTATTCCAGCTTTAGGTAATTTTCTTGACCAGAATCCTAGAGGAATTCTTCTCCTCTGTTGCATTTGCCAGAGGGTCCAATTTGCATACTCATCATCTACTGTTACCATTAATTCTAAGGGCCCTTCCTGTACTGGCCAAAGATCCATAGCTGTTTGAATAGCAATCTTAGCTGCCTGAAAGGCATGCTCTTGTTCATTATCCCAATCAAAATCATACTTTTTCCATGTTACTTTATATAATGGACGAAGTATTTGTCCTAAAGAGGGATATGATTTCTCCAATACTCAAAGAATCCAATAAATTTCTGTGCTTCTTTTTTATTGGTTAGAGTTGGGAAATTCAGTATTTTTTGACGAGCTTTGGGTAATATTGAATGATGTCCCATTTCCCAAATAATTCCTAAAAATTTAACAGTTTGTGAAGGACCCTGAATTTTATCTGGGTTAATTTTCCACCCCCTTTGTTGTAAATGATCTAATAATCATTCCAAGCAGGTTTGTACTTGTTTTTCATTCTGTCCTTGTATTAATATATCATCAATATAGTGGGTTAACAAAATAGAAGAATCCATAGTAAAGTCATCTAAATGTTCAGCTACAATTCTATGACAAATGGTAGGGCTATGTTTATATCCTTGAGGTAAGCGGGTAAAAGTATATTTTCTCCCTTGCCACGTAAAGGCAAAGCATTTCTATTGAGTAGAATCTATAGGAATAGTGAAGAAAGCATTAGCTAAATCTAAAACTGCATACCATGTACCAGGATGTGATTGTGTACGTTCTATTAAGTTAATGGTATCTGGAACAGCAGCTTGTAAAGGAGGAGTTACTTTATTTAACTCCCTATAATCCAAAGTCATCCTCCAAGTTCCATCAGATTTGTGCACTGGTCAAATAGGATTATTCCATTCTGTAGTTATTGGTATCATTACCCCAGCCTGAACATATTCTTGTATTGTATCCCCAATTTCTTTATGGCCCCCTGGAATACGATATTATTTACATGTAATCACTTTAGTAGATTCAGGAAGTTTTAATGGAGGCATTTGTATCTTCCCCACTATAACAGCAGAAGAATTTACTTTGAGTATTGTTCTAATAGCAAAGTTGTATATTCCATCTGTCAATTTTAATGACATTCCTGGAAGTGTATCTATACCAATTATATATTCAGGAATGGGGACTATTACAATAAAATATTTTCATTTAGGTAAATTTCCAATACTCATTCATATTTTAGTTTGTTTGGCATGAATTTCAGTTCCTCCCAATCCTGATATTGTTATGGGGGCCCCTTAAAATTTATTAGGGTTTCCATAGATTAAGGAGGCCTCTGCTCCAGTATCCACCAAAGTATTGGCATGGGTAGTGGATCCATTTTTCCAAAAAATTATTAAAGGAACATGAGGTCTATAATCTTTTCAAACTATGTTTATCCTGGATAGTGGAGGTTGGCCCAATCCCTATTCCAGTTTTCACAAATCTGCAAAGGGGTACAGTCCTGAATCTGAGAGGAAAGGGTTAATTTTTTTTTATCAAGAGAAGAATCACTCTCTTTCTTTACCTCTACTTAAACCTCTGATTAAACCATTTTACTCTGTCCTTGTACATCTGCCACATATCCTTTGTTGGTATTCCATCTAACTTTTCAGGTTTAACTCCTACTTTTAGTAATGCTTGAAACATCTCTTTCCTAGAAACACAGTTACCTCCATTATTCTTTGAATCATTCCTTCCAGGATCTTTTTGCTCTGGTGAATTCCATTTCCCCATATCTCCTAACTCAGCCATTTTTTCCAGAATCTGTTCAATAGGGTTACCCATTTCGGCAAGAAGTAAAGTCATGATCAAATGTTTATAAGCAGGGGGAGCAGTCCTAACCACAGCATTACGCTGGAGGGCAGTTAAAGATTCAGGCACCAGGCAAATACTGATCAGTGTCTCCTATCATAATAGCTGTCTTCATTGCTTCTCCCTTCAATCTATAAATTCCATTTCTCAAAGTGTACCATGGTTTAGTTTCAGTGAGCCATGAAGAATCAGAGGGATATTGTCCAATACATCCTTCAGCTGCTAAAGCTAATAACGAGGTCATATCCTGAGTATGCTGGTGGTCACGTATTGCTGTTTGGACAAAGGGATTAGTAGATACAGTTATAAATTTTAAAGCATCTTGTTGATCAATTTGAATACCACCAGCACCAGCATCAGTTATTCTAATCATCCAGTCCAACAATTTCTCATTAGGTCTCTGGGTAAACTTTGTTAAGATATAATTTATTTCTTGCTGTGTAAAGTCTTGAGTAAGATTTATTAAAACTAAAAACTGTAAGGTTAATGAGTGATAAATATAAATTTGTATTTGAGCAATTGGATGAATTATTAAAAAGTTTTTATTTTGAAATGTTTCAGAAAGTTACTGCACAGTCTAAAAATAGAACTAAATTTCTCTCTAAGAACCAGGTACATGAAAATATGCCCAATGAAAATTTGACTAACATTTTATTTAATGATATGAAGAATCCCTGAGAATTTAACAAGGAATACAAGCACACACACACACACACACACCCAACTGAGTTTTCAATTTTTGAATGACTGAAACTATTAGGCAGAGGCCCAGCAAAGTTAACAGACCTACCAAGATCAAGACAGTTCTCGATTTTTTATTGAAAACAGAACGAATAATACTAGAGCATGAAATTATGAAAGAACCACACACATACACATAAATGAAAGTAAGGTTTTCATTAAAACCTTATAGTCTATGCCTATCCAGATTTCAATCATTTCACATATGGTGTTAAAACAGTTTTTGCACTATTTCTCTTTCCTACACCGAAAACTGCATAGACTAAATTGACTGGTTAAAATATAAAAAAGAAAGACAAGAAATAAAACAGGTTTATTCATTAAGTCACTCATTTCATTTATTGAACATATTTATTGGATACTTACTATATGCCTGGAATTTCATATTATTAATATAGAACCTAATATATATTATAATAGTAAAGTCTCTTAATCATTGCTTTTTAATTGAAGTGATAGTTTTCTTTGTACAATTTATATATTCATGATTGTAAATTTCCATGATGAAATAAAATATATTTTATATAACTCATGATTTACTATTCCCAGGAAATACATGAATAGAAGACATGGACTTTGCAAGAAGTGTAAAATAAGTTTAGGTAGGTAAGATTAGTGCAAAATTAAAAAAAAAAATAAAAGAACGAAAGGAGCAAAGGAGGAAGGAGCAGATAAAGATGGAAAGGAGGGAAGGAAACAGAAAAAGAGGGAAGGAGGGAGGAAAAGACAGAGACAAAATCTCAAGGAATGGGATTTACATATTAAGATGTGTTGTATAGATTCTGCACTCTGGAAGTACAGCCTTAAGTTATTGGGGTGGGGAAAGGGTCTTCAAAAAATATGTTGATGTGTGCATTGAGACTTGATTAATGTGGTATTGGATGAATGCCATTTGAAAGTAGGAAAATATAAGCAATAGCTAGGGAAGGGAAAAAGCATAATGCATTTGGGAGACACTGAAAAATATTCTTTTTAGGGAATGGAGGTTCATCAAGAAGAAAATAGTGTGTTGGCTTTGAATGACAGTCTAAGGAATTTGGGTGTGTTCAAAAGCAATAGCCAATTAAACTTATTTAATGAAGATCAGTTTCACAAAAACATGCAAGCTAGATTTAAGAAGAAAAGCCTTCCAGTATGACATGGCCCTATGGAGCTCCTCAGAATACTGATGCTAAATGGCATGATATTAATGTTTTGTGAAAAGTAACTTGTCTTGGAAATGTTGGGTTAGACAAAGTTGGGCAGACTTCTTTACTGTGTACCTTCCTTGAGCACTAAATTTTCATATAAAGATTATAAAATTATCCAACCAGGAAAAAAATTATGTACCAGTTTTAGATGTATTTGATCATGGGACACAGGAAAACAGTTTATGAAATGCTATTCTAGGTAATCACTGAAGAGATTGAAGATACCTTACAGGTCATTTGGTGTAACCACCACTCTGGCTATTAACTCATCTCTGAAATTTCAAAGCCATATGGTCCTGTGAACTCTATTGAGCATTTCTGAGATTAGCCCTCATTCTCTCCAATGCCAACACTTGCTTATCTCCCAAGAAAATACTGTCTTTGTAAACTAATATAGGGAAATTCTACATGTTATGTTCACTAAGAATCACAATTCTTGTTCTCATATTTTTCTTAGAAAAATCTTTGATATTATCTTATTGAAATTCCCACAATTTAATTTAGATTTCAGCTTAATATGTCCTAGTAAAATGGTCCTCAGCAGTAAGTTTTGGCTGAATTAAAAAGCAGTATTCCACTGACCCAATAATACAGTGTGAACAATTTCTCTTAACTAACACTTTCTAACACTTTCACTTAAATAGGAGTTTGGAACTTCACCTTTACAATTGTATCATTATATACTTAGGGTCAAAAAGTTGATTTCTAATAACTGCTGAAAAATCACATAATCCTAAATCCCAGAATCAGGTGATTATGAAGGATATTCTGATTGAGCAATAATTTTATCTCCAAAATAGACTCCATTACATGGCACTCCAATATTGTGAGGACACAGTCATGTCATAAGAATTCCTTTAGTTGCTTTTGAAGTGAACTGTGGAATGCCATCTGTGGTTCTCTAGTGGTTTCTGTCTTTGTATTTTACTTTTCTGCTTCCATAGGATTCACAGATTTGTTAATCATTTTTCCATTGCTATAACAAAAATGCCTAAGAAAATCAACTTATAAAGAGAAAAGGTTTATTTTGGCTCACAATTTTGGAAGTTTCAATCCATGATCAATTGACCCCATAACTTTATGCCTGTCCTGAGGCAGCAAATCATGGAGAGATCGTAGTGGAGAAAAACAGTAATCTCATACCCAATAAATAAAAGGGCATGAGAAGGTAGCCAGGGTCTGTCAATTCCCCTTCAGGGCACACTCCCAATGACCTGATGCCCTCCCACAGGCCCTATCTCTCAAAGGTTCCAGCATCTTATAATAGCACCACCCAAGGATGAAGACTTTACCACCTGGACCTTTGGGGGACATTCAATATGAAACCTGCAGAAATAGATAAGCTGATTTTCTTTGGAAAGAGAATATTTAGTGACTTCATGCACCTGAAGTCTCATTTTTTTTTTTAAAGGATATATATTGCTTTGACACATGGAACATAAAACAAAATTAATGGAATTAGGGATTACCAAAAAGAAAAAATATGTAAACCACAGAAAAACAAACATTAGCTTCATAAAATAGGATATATTTTGATAACACTATTTAAATTATAATTGCATAATTTATAAGATCACAGTTACAAATATGTGGATGTTTTGTTATGTAGTGATCACAGTAAAAATATATATTTTGGAATTAAGAGATGTTATATAGAATTCATTTTAATAATAACAGGGTGCAGATATCTGGCAATTACCTTGATATTTCCACTTAAGTAGCAGCAATTTTGTTCATAATATTTAATTCATGTTATAAGATTAATATGTTGTATACATAATACATATTAATATGTCATATACAACAGAGATCATCTAAAATATTGGAAGAGAGAAAAAGGTGGTTTAACTCCTTCAGGGATGAGAGAAATCCAGTTTACATTAAATACTAGAGGAAATTTAATGGATAAAATAACTCTGAGTCATATAAAAAAGTTATTATACTGCCACTTAAGAATGTACTATTGACAAATGTGTTTATATTGTAGCTATGTTTATTTATCAAGCACCATGGCTTTTCTGGAAAAAAAAAAAATGGAAATTTTACAGTCAGCCTGAAATAGAAATAAGCCAAATAATTATTGTAATAATGGAAATAGTTGGAAATGCATTGTTCAATTTCGTATTAAATCAGAGTCAAGAGTGTTTTTTGGCCTGGTTTGCTAATGCTTTCTACAACCATAAATATTTGGCCACAGTAGGGCAATATAATTCTGGTGAAAAAGCACTAGTATGAGTACCATGTTTTTTAAAGGAGAAGAGAAGTCAAAAGAATATAACCAATGCTTGGAAAGCAGTGAATGTTTACTCCCATAACAATTGAAAAATTGTAGCTATTTTGGATTAGAACTGCAGCCTGGAGACTGAGTTTGCCATTTGTGTTAATATCCTTAGGTGCTGAAAGGCTTCACCTGGCACGTGTCCTGCACCGGCCTGGGCGATGCTACCCTGGCTCTTGGCTCTGTGTTTTCATTTATAGCACATTGCTGATTCTGCTCTGCTGTAAAATGGGGAAGCAACACAGCACATGTCAAAAACAAAATAAAACAAATGCTCTGCATTTCTTCTTGTTCACTATGAAAACACAGAATTCATCATCCTAATGCTGGTGCAGAAACCTGAGGTTCTTGTAAATACCTCTCTTCCTAGCAACCATTTTTTTTTCCCCACCTCCTTTTTCTGGCCTCTCTTTTGACTGACATAGTAATGTTTTATTTCCATGAGAGATTCTGAAAAGAACTTGGACTTCAACATATTAGGTTTGTTTATTCTCCTGTTCTCCTTGGATTTCTTTTCTAAGAAGATGGAGAATGAAAATATATTCTTGGTGTAAAGTCATTGCTTCTTTGAACTTAAAAGCTTTAAAACACACACACACACACCAGGACAAAACATAGTGAAAGTCTGGAAGTTTGGAGATGAGCAAGCAACTTAATTTTTAAAAGTATGTTCTTATTTAAGGTGTAGTCAATCTAATTCATCTTCCCACCATTCACTTCCCTTGTATTAGGAACAACATAAGCCCCTTCAGAGTTCAAAGCCACTTCATGGACAATTTTCTTTGTCCTGACAATATCCTCTGTTTATAATCCTGTTTGCGTATAATAATTAATACTTAGGTTAGATTAACAGTGTGACAGATCTTGAGATTTTATGGTTGTTTCTTTTTTGCAGTTGAATTACCTTTTGAATTTCAATCTTTTGTGTCTTTAGAAATAATTTTATTTTTTTTTCTTTTTGTTTTTTTCTTCAAAACAATAAGGGCTATTTTAGAGCAAGAGTTACTTTTGTTTTCAAAAAGACTTAAACCCTATTTGGTTGCTTTTATCCCAGGAAGCAGATTAAAGGGGATCTTTCTCAAAACTTCAGACCAGTCATTGGGCCCTGTGTACAAGAAGTAACTTCGTTCTTAGGGCTTCCCTCATGCCTTGGTGAACCTAACAGCCCTTAGAGCTGTGGTGCTTTTATTTGAATAAATGGCACCACAGAGAAAATTAATGCATAACAACATATTGCTAGATTCTGTGGAAAATTTGAGTTTTTATTTTTCTATACACACAATGTGTTTGTTGGACCATTTAGTTGAAAATATATCAGCAGTGTTCAAAATAGAAGTATGTGTAACTAATTATGTGCATAAGCAATAGGCCAAGATTGCAATATCTGGTACTTTTGTGTAATCCTGAATACCTGACATGAGGTTTCCCAACAGGGGGGAATGGTTTGGACTCACAATGACACTCCCAGGGCTCAGATGACAGGACAGTGAAGGGATATGAATCTCCGTGTTCTTTTCAGTCCTTGGGTACTCAGAAGTCTGCTTTTCTGCTTTGTGATCATTTTTCTTAATTTTACAGAATGACTTCTATATTTTTTTATTTCTTCTCTATCCAAACCAAGCTGGTACTGGGGGGGGGGGTAAGTAGCGTCCTTTTCCTGTTATAGCATTTTTACTTTTCTTCTTTGGAGTTAATTATGCCCCTTGTCAATGTTTTCCTAGCACTTCCCATGAACTCTCTGCAGACTACCCAGGAATTTGAGAAGCTGCCTTGGAGAAAAGGACCTAACATTTGCTAAGTAATGACCATGAGCCAGGCTCTTCACAGGTATTCTAGGTAAGTTCCTTGCCCTAGGGTCTTCAGACCCAGGAAATCTGGAGCTAGAAAGACACATAACCACAGTATAACCCAATTATTTTGTTTTATTCAAGGGGCCGAGAGAGGTGAAATGATTAACTTACCTTCTTTAGTGAAGCTTAGTGGGAATAGGGAGTAAAACTGAAAAAAATGAAACCATCATCATAGGTACAATCAAAACAACCTGTTCCTCTGAGAGAACAAATGTTTGTGTAATTGCAGACACATTTCTTAGTTGCAATAAACCAAATTCTATTTTTTTTCTCAATAGAAATTAAGTTGTTCCCCCTGTAAAGGTATATGCATGATGTCTTACTAAATATACACATAAAATCCTATCTCAGTGCCATTTCCCCATCCCCCTAAACACACACAACCGAGCATGTTTAGTATTAGAATTCTCTAAACTGTGAGCAGAGACACTATTTAGAATAATACAAATTCCAATCTATTTTCTGCCCACTGGTCAAGGCTCCTCTGAGATAGTGTGGGAGGTGACCTGAATGTCAGACAGTGTGAAAGTCACTTGAGTCTGGCCACTACTAAGTGAACCAAAGGGAACTGTGTGAATCCGTGGGAAGAAATATTGGATTGCTTTCAAGAAAATATGTGAGAAACTGTTGAACAAAATTCAGTGGTAATGAACACAGGGACCCTGACACTATTTTGAGACAGATGCTTCTAGACTCCTGGTGGAGAGAGGAGGGGCAGAATGTCTTCTCAAATTTCTTTTGAGCCTTTCTGTTTTCAAAACAATAAAAATGAAGCATCCTGGAAAAATAGTTTCTACCCACATGATCCCATAGACATAGCAACTTACTGTATTTCCTAGTATTCTTCGAGATTAAGAAATTCATTTCTATTGCAAATAATTCACAATTTTTGGTCCATTTTTCTAAATTATCCACAATATTTCTATCTCTTTTAGGTCAATTTAAGATCCTACTGGTCTAGAATTCCTCCAGTAATTTAAGCAATCTTTAATATCAATTTCCTTTCTCCTATTACAATTTAGCCTGTGTAGAACATTTTCACACAATACACACACACACACACACACACACACACACACACACAGTCTTTTGTAGGAAATGCCTTTTCCTTTATCTGTCTATTCCAAGTCCTTCAGCCTTTAAATTTTACTTCTCTTGTTTCCCTTTAAATTTTTTTATACTCATGATTTGTGATTCTGTGTTCATGTTTATGTCTGCAGCTAGGTTGCTGTGTCCTTTAGGATAGATGCCACAGCAGAAAGCAGGCCTGTGTTCCTTTTTACATGCGGACAACCCAATGTCATTACGTAATATCACTCTAGCATATGCTGCAGAACAGATGAGGTCTTGGTTAATTAAAAGTTTCATGTGCCTAACTCACCTTTCAACAAGATCATAAACAGCAAGAACTATGCATTTGAATCCCTGTGGTATTTGAAAAATGGTAGATATTTAAAATAAATATGGATGAGGTAAAAACAGACAAGAAACAATCACAGTGGGTAAGAATCTGTGTTAAGCATATGCTGGCATCCTGCTATTACAACATACTACTAACACTGGCTGAATATATATTACTTGTCAGACAGTACCTCTGGTAGCTTTCATTCATTACCTCATTTAATCATTTCTCCTATCTTATGATATAGGTATAATTATTATTTCTATTTAGAGGCAAGATAATTCAAATGCAATGAAGTAATTTGTCTAGACTCTATGATTAAACCATTATCCATTAATATTCTAGGTAATTTATGTCCTTTATGACTTGAAAATATTTTGTATGTTTATTAAATTAAACTTTATACATAGAAAAAATTTTCCTCTTTAGGGCATAGTTATGAGTTTGACAAATGTGTATATTCATGTGACCACCAAAAAAATGTATATAAAATAGTTCTTTCATCAAAAATATTCACCATGTCTCATTAAAGTCAAACCTTCCTCCCACCTCCAGCCCCAGGCTACCACTTCATCTTCTTTCTAATCTTATGATTTTGCATTTTTTAGAATGGAATCTCATAGTATGTGGCCATTTGAGTCTGAATTCTTTCACTTCAAGTAAAGCTTTTAAGATTTATCCATGATATAGTTTTTTTTTTTCCAATCATCTGTTCCCTTTCAATAATGAATAGTATTCTATTTTATAGACACAACAGAGTTTATGTATCCACTGGTTGAAAGGTAATTGGTTATTTTCAGTTTGGGGCAATTATGAATATTTATTGCATAAATATTTGCATAGAGGTTTTGTGTTAACATAAATTTTGTTACACTTGGAATAAGGAGCAAGATTGCTCAGTGCTATGATTTGAATGTATTCCCTTAAACTTCAGGTGTTGCCAGTATGTCAGTATTAAGAGGTGGGGCCTTTAACAGGTGATTATAACATGAGACCTCCTCCCTTGTGAATGGGATTAGGTGTCCTTATGAAAGGACTTGTCAAGGAAAATTCACAGCTTTTGCCCTTCTTCCCTTTGCCCTCTGAGGACACCACATTCTTCCCTTCTGGAGGATGCCATCTTGGAGGCAGAGAGCAAACTGGCACTGGACAACAATCCCGCTGGCACCTTGGCCTTGGATTCCTCAGCCTCCAGAACTGTGAGAAAATATCTCTGTTCTTCATAAATTATCCACTCTTGAATATTTTGTATTTTGAACACAAAAAAGACCACACTGGGCCACAGGAGATTAGCTAGCTAGCTAGCTATCTCTATGAGCACTGCCAAGCAGTTCTCTGTATTATTTTTCATTTTGACCAGAAATGTATATCTCTAAATCCTTGCTGCTGTTGCTGCTATTTAGCATTGTCATTTTTTCTTTTAGATTAACTGCTTTAAAATTTTTGTTTAATTTTCCCATTCACATTTATTATTCATTTTAAGTGTTTCTTTAAAAATAGCAATGCAATGCATTGATCGAAGTGCAAAGTTTGTTTTGCATATGAATGTGCAATTGTTACAGCATTATTTGTTAATATTCTTAACAAGTAAAAGTCTTTGTCATTTAATAGTCTTTTACCTTTGTCAAAACCAATTGATCATAGAAAATGTGTGAATCTCTTTCTGGATATTCTGTTCCAGGACTTAGCAAGCTTCTTTGTAAGCAGTCCAGAAAATAAATATTATAGGTTTGTGGGACATGCAATTGGTTGCACTGGTCAGTTCTATCATTTTAGTGTGTGAAAATAGCCATACCTAATACAAAAATAAATAAATATTGCTGTGTTGCAGTAAATTACATTTACAAAAACAGGTTGTGAACTGACATTGGTCTTGGGGGCTAGAGGTTGCTGATCTTTGCTTGGTTGTGATCCATTTAGTTATTTGTCTGTTCTCTCACTAATACAATCATATCTTGATTTTTTTTTTTTAAGTTTTAGAGTAAGTCATGAAATCAGGTAGAAGGAGTGTCTAATTTTATTTTGAACACTGCTTAACTATTCATCTATCTACATGAATATTAGATAAATGTTGATTTTGTTGATTTGTACAATAAACCCCTCTGGCATTTTTAATGGAATTGTGTTGAATCTAAAAATCAGTTCAGAGCCAATTGACATCTCAGCATATTTGAGGTTTCTAGCAATTAATATGGTATCTCTTTCTACACACACACACACACACACACACACATATATATATATCATTTTTTTTCATCTTTTAATTTCCTTCATCACTATTTTATAAATTGTACCAAATGTATTTTGAATATATTTTTCAGGTGTGTACCTGAAAACTTCATTATTTTTGATATTTTGGAAATTTGAATTTTCCATTTTTTGTTGCTAGTAGATGTAAATATGATTGAAATTTGTATTTTGACCTCATATCATGTGACTTTATAGCTCATAATTAGTTCTCTTAGCTTAGTCATAGCTACAGTTATTATAAAATGTTCTACATAATTGTGTCATTTGCAAATATTTTAATTATATGCATTTATATTTTTTCCTTATTGCACTAGCTAAGACTTCCAACATATGTAAATGGGAGTAATAAGAGCAAACCGATTTATTTTTAATTCAGTTTTTCCATTAAGTATGATAATTACCGTTGTGTTTTTTTTTTTATTTATGTTTTGTGAATTCCTTATCTGTACTTGAAGAAGTACCCATCTATTTTCAGTTTATTGATGGTTTTTGTCACAAATATCAGATGTTGAATTCTATCAATTTCCATACCTAGGAAATATTAACATGATTTTGTTCATCATGTTGATAAGGAGAATCCCACTGTTTTGAATATTGAATTAGACTCCATTTCCTAGATAAACCCTGGTTGGAATATGTTTATTTTTTATGTGTTGCTAGATTCAATTTGCTAGTATATTGTTGAGGATTTTTCTGTTCCTCTAAATATCATTTCATTGTCCTAGTCAGAAAGACTTTCTTTCCCAGACCCTTAGAGTTACTTTGAGACCATGTGATCAGTTTGGGCTAATGGATAGAAGTGATGTATGTTTTGAAGTGGAAGAGTGAATTTTCTTTCTCTCTTATTCCCAACCAGGGGATTGTGTTGATGTTATGGTACCACAAAGTAGAACAGATTCAATCTTTGAGTCTCAAAGCAACCCAGGAGAACACTTGAAACCTGAGGCACATTCTGGGTAAATGGACCAAGAAAATTTTGTTTATTATCTGAGATTCTGGGTTCCGATTTGTTAACACAGTATAAAATAGAACTGCTCCGACAAGTAAATATTAAGATTATAATAGACACTATGGTTTGAATGTGTCCTCAAAAAATCATGTATTGGAAATGTAACCCAGTATTAAGAGGTAGCAATTTAAGAGGCAATTAGTCCATGAATGGAACATTTGTCCTAAATGGATTAATGCTGCTACTACCAAATGGATTTGTTATAATAGAAGTGGTTCCTTATAAAAGGATGATTTGGTTCCTGTTTGATATCTCATGCTTTTCCCCACCCTGTATCTCTCCCTCTTTTGCCCTTCCTCCTTCCATCATGGGAGGATTCAACAAGAAGGCTCCCACCAGGGGCCTCCAGATCCATAAACCAATGAATTTTTGTTCTTTATAAATGACCCTGTCTGCTATATTCTAACAGCATGGAATGGACTATGACAAAATGAATAAAATTTTTTTATTTATTAAATCATTGATATTTTGGGGTTAATTTTTGGTATATTATAAATTAGAGTATCCCATCAAGTAAAATAGGGGATTATAATAGGTTACATAAAAAGAGATAAAATAACTTAAAAATGGTTGCTATTTGACATAAAGTACTCAGTTCAAAGCCATACATCTGTTATTCAGAATTTGTGCCCAAACCCAATTAAACATTTAACTATTTAAAAATATCCTAATGAGCCTAATAAGCCTTCTGAGACATACTAACGAATAAAAGTGAATATTCACCCAACATTTTAAACTGAAAATTTTTTTCCAAAATAAAATCACCTAGAGAAGTTGGCCCATTTCTGAGTCATAGGAATATAGAATTAAGATTACTTTTTGACCCAGTTACCCCACTCCTCAGTTTATACCCAAAGGACTACAGCATACTACAGTAATGCAGCCACATCAATGTTCATAGCAGCTCAATTCACAATAGCTGAATTGTAGAACCAACCTATATGCCTTTCAACAGATGAATGGATAAAGAAACTGTGGTATTTTACACAATGGAATATTATTCAGAAGAATAAAATTATGGCATTTGCAGGCAAATGGATGGAATAGGAGAATATTATGCTAAGTGAAATAAACCAATCCCAAAAAACCAAAAGCCGAATGTTTTCCCTGATAAGTGGATGATGATACATAGTGAGGGTAGGGGGTAAGAGAAGGATGGAGGAACCTTGGAATAGGTAGAGGGAAATGAGAGAGGGGAGGGGGCGGGGACGTAAAAGACAGTGGAATGAGACAGCCATGTGTCTTTGTACATGTATGATGTACATGTATGATGGCATGAATGGTGTGTATCTACATCGTGTACAACCATAGAAATGAAAAGTTGTACCCCATTTGTGTACAATGAATCAAAATGCAGTCTATAAACATAAAAATAAAAGATGTTTAACATGGATATACAATAGAAAGCTTCAGTTAAGTAACCAGGTGCATTCTAAAAATAATCAGTGAACACCTCCGACATCAGGTAAGGACAGATAAACAAAATGAAATCTATGAAAAATTTACATGTGAATCAAGTTACTGATCACACTTTAGCAGCTAGAAAGAACAAGAGGCAGCTGTACTCTAATGGTTTATCTATGTTCTAAGTGACTTTTTAACTTCAAACCAATCACATTTAACTACTACGAAAAGCCACATAAAAGGAGTAGGTGGGCCAATAGTTTAACAACATGTCAATGGTCTTACATTGTGGCTTATTTTGCATTAAGAAAATGAAGGGTAATGATAGCGATCTTTTTAATTATATGCATTAAATCAGAAAATTAGAGTAAATGTACAGGAAATTTTCTGCTCAATTATTATTGGCTAGTGAAGCATTTTTCTGTCTTTAAATTTTAGTATGTGTATTATGGAAAACAAAAACTAGCATCTCATAACATACAAATTTGATTTTGGTATATAATATTGCTTTATCAAAATATTTCCATAACTTGATAGAGAATGAATTCAGTTGGGATCATCCTAAATATTTTTAATAACCACAGAAACTATTAGAAATGAAGGTTTCTAATGGTTCTATTTTATTTCATCTTTCAGTAGATGACAATGGGGGACCTAACAGTAAGTGAAATTCTTAAATGAACCTGGAAATTGTCCATATAGGACTTCCTCCATAGCAGTTCCATTTGGGCATGAAGAATATCTATACATTTGAAGGAACTGCCTACAAAGTTCCTACAGTAATCAGTCATAAGCTGCATGTACCATCTGAGAATACATAAACAGATGAGACTTGTCTTGCCTCAGGTTGTAAATCTCAGTAGCAAGAATCAAACCAGTCCCCACAAAGAGTGGGCTGGGATCACCCATCACTTATTTTCCAGATGTTTCCCCGGGATTGCCGTTATCACCTTCACCCTGCCAGGTTATATGTCTATTTACCTTTTTTTTTCTTTTGTTTCTTTGAATTAGAGAAACTTATTACTCTAAATTCAGAACATTTGTAAATTCTCTTTATTATTTTCATAAACCAGTATAAAATGTAAAACTATACAAAATCTACAGGCCTGGTGAGAATATGATTGGGGAGGAGTAGACTAATCTCTGCTTCCCAGCTCCCCTAGGAACCAAGGGAAAATTTCACAAAATCCTATGCTTCTGAGATTGTTACAGAGAACCAAAAGGATCATGGACTTAAGCCCATTCAAAAACACTTTCCTGGATGTTCCTAATATTAAAGGGAGAGTTTAGACCTTTGTCAGACCTTCACTCATGGTTATCTATAGTTTTCTTTTCTCATTCTTTCCATTCTCTCTCTTCTTACTTATTCCTTTCCCAGGCAATTTCAATTTGAATTCAATGAAGTTATCAAACTCATAATATTAACATGTGGGTAAAGGCAGGTTAAGCCTAGAGATTCTATAATCTTCAAAGGCTGTTAATTGATATAAATCTTGAGCTTTCAAGAAAAATAATTTTTTTAAGAATCAGACTTTCTGATGCTTGCCAAGATTCATACACCCCATCCCATCCTCCACTGTAAGTAAGTTTTAAAAAAAATACATATATATATATACACACACACATACCCCCACATACACATACATACACATATATATATATACATAAATATTTACTTATTAAAATACAGTTTACTTATACTTTTTGCATTAAATGTACATTTTATTATATTTATTTTTATTTATAAACACATATTTGCATATACATAATTATTCAGTAATAGTCAAGAACATAATCCAGTTAGTATTCCTATTTATTATGTTTAAAGGTAAATATTATCTATAAAATGAAACCAGGCTAAGGTTTTCACACTACATAGTGTTTTTTTGGTGTGCATATTTTTAAATTTTTAGTTATACATGACAGTAGAATTATTTTAGCAGAATATACATACATAGAGTATAGCTTACACTATTTAGGTTCCCTCTCTTCTGGTCGTACCTGATGTAGAGTTACTCTGGTGGTGTATACAA
Organism: Sciurus carolinensis; assembly: GCF_902686445.1. NCBI lineage: Eukaryota > Metazoa > Chordata > Mammalia > Rodentia > Sciuridae > Sciurus > Sciurus carolinensis. The sequence continues at coordinate 53,214,444 of NC_062224.1, forward strand.
GTACAAAGCTAGGAAAGTTATGACCAGTTAATTCTACTGTCTTTCCTATTCCCCTCCCTACTCCCTTCCCTTCATTTCCCTTTGCCTAATCCAATGGACTTCTTCCCCTCCCCATCCTCCCTTGTTAGCATCCACACATCAGAGAGAGCATTTGGCCTTTAGATTTTTGAGATTGGGCTTATTTCACTTAGCATTATATTCTCCAATTCCATTCACTTACTGGCAAATGCCATAATTCACGAGTATGAGTTGACACAAAGAATGCTCCAGACTATAATGGATCTTTGGTAATACCGACATTGTATATATTACCAATACATTTCTCTAACCTAATGCTATATTACCTATCTAAAATCACACTACCATTGCAAATACTACTACTATAGGTACTATTATGCCTTAAAATTGCACAACCTTCATAATTTATTTTTAAATGTTCAAATATTTTTATTTAATATGAAGTTATTTTTAAGTAACTGGGACTACAATAAGGGAAAGAGAATAAGATTAATCCTAAACCTAGTGATATCTTTAGTTTTCCAGAAAATGGAGGTCAGTGTTTTCATGATGTTTTCAAGGCCCTTGATGGAATACTGGTTCAACCATTAATTTTTTTCTCCATTCTAGTTATGGTATCAAAATAGCAGATGATTCTGAACATCTAACATGTTTTAGTCTAACCCTGTAATTAGCCGGATTGACTTGTTTGGAAGGAGAAAATTGTACGTGAGACCAGCTTAGAAGTAGTGCAATTGAAGTAACACAGTTGAATACCCAGCTGTACTACCCATAGACCACTCTGGACTTTGTAGCCAGACTTCCCAAAACTGTGATTTGTTCTCACTTATTTTCAAACAATTAAAAATCGTCTGTCATCCCTTAATGGTAAATATCTTTTTAGGTCATTTTTTGCTTTGTGTGCTACCCTTTTAAACATTCTCTTGATAGCAGTGATTCTTTCCTTACTTGTCTCCCTCTTACCTCAATGGTTGATGCTTCCTTTAAATGTCAGCTCCATTGCCTGATCCTGTTCCTCCGAAGTTATGGCTTCAATCCTTTTTTCTCCTCCCTGGATATACTCTTTTTTTGAAGATTCAATTTCATACATTTAACTCTTCCTTTTATAATTATGATGAACAATTTATATATACTTAAGCTTTTATTTGTTTTCCCCCATTTACAGACATCATTAAATACTTACAGAACATACACTGTGATTGTGGGAGTACAGAAGAAATATAAAATCTACATCATGGCTTCCAGGAGCTTGCATGCGAGTTCTAAAGATCAAATTATGTATTTACTTTAATAACTGGGGGCTGGGGAAATAGCTCAGCTGGTAGAATGCTTGCCTCATCAAGCACAAGGCCCTGAGTTCAATCCCCAGTACCGCAAAAAAAAAAAAAAAAAAAAAAACACAAAATGTACTTTAATAACTGTCTCCTCAGAAACAACATGCATACCAAAAAAACTTGTCAACTCCTTACATTTATTAATATTTCCTTTCCTTATGTAGTCTATTAAATGCTCTTGAGAATTGTCTATTGACCAGTTTCCCTTTTGAGCTGTCGTAAGAGTCAGTATCTGATGTTATACTGATACTTCTTATGAAGTTTATTTAGATTCAGCACTATACCCATACTTAAGCTGCTGTCTTCACACATGGATAGTTGACAACTTCCTGAGGAAACTTCTTCCTCATCCTCCTCTTCCAAACCAGACTATTCCCTGATACTTTCTAACTACATCTTAAATACCAAGAGTTTTTCCCTTTCAAAAGTATTATGTTTTCCCATTTTGTAATAGTACCTTCTTACATCAAAATCTATTACAAATCTCCTTACTACTTGGGTTTTATTGAATTCCTATATTTTCAAGACCTAGATCAGTACTTATCCAGAAAGCTTTATCAGATGAATTGCAGATCACAGTGATTTTTTTTTTTTCTGGTATCAAATGACATGTAACTTATATTGATCTGTTTGCTTTAGGTATCTCATACAAATATGTCTTATATCTCAACCTGCCTTGTAAGTTCCTTGATGCTACACTATGCCTTTTCTTTGCCTATAAAATAGGTATATACCCAATCATAGGTCTTTTTGCCCTGTTTAATATTTTTAATTTTGAAATTGATCCTAAATCTAAAAAAGTAAAATTAGTATCCATATAATAGCCTCATTACATTGATTTGTAAGGAATTTTCTAAAATAATCACTTCATATAATTTATTAATTTATCATAAATTCTGTTATAGTCAGCTTTGTATCACTGTGACCAATAGACCTGACAAGAACAATTTAGAAGAAAGTTGATTTAGCTCACAGTTTCCGAGGTTCAGTCCTTGGTCAACTGACTACATGGTTCCAGGCCTGAAGTAAGGCACAACATCACGATGGAGGGATGTGATGGAGGAAAACTGGTCAGGACATGACAGGTAGAAAGCAAAGAGAGAGGTCCGCGAATCAGGGATAAAATATAAACCCCAGAGGCACTCCCCTAGTGACTTATTTCCTCAGCCACACCCCGCGAGTCTGGAAAAGGGGGAGTGAGAGCCAGCGGAGGACTCAGTGCCTGGGCCTGCCTTGGCGGCTGGCCCCAGCCATGCCGAATAAAACCAAGGAGAAAGAATCACCAAAACCAGGGGAAAGTGGAAAAAGTTCCAAAGAAGGATAAGACACTGAAGCAAAGTGCTACTGTCTAGGAGCTGGAGCCACGGAGTTGAAATTATCACTGAAAAACACTGAAATATTGGGCCCTTCACTACTTCCTCATAAGGAGACCAGAGGCAGCATGGCACATTAAGCTTGGCACTGTGTCGTTATCTTGCAGGAAATAAACTAAGGCTCTTCAGTTCATGTGAACTTTGACTTGACTCTCACTCTTTGTTGTTTTCCTCCCCTCATCTCAGCTCACTGCTTTCCTTCTAGTTCCACCCACTTAACCAAATACGATTGATTCATGCAGGTGAATTAAACCATTTCTGTACACATATTTTTCCTCTTAGTTCTCTCAGTGTTAACTCTGGATTTGAATATTTTAACCTGAACAATTTAAATAGGTTTGATATTCCCATGTTGCATTTCAAGCCTTGCTGATGTCACATCACCTTCACAAGCAGCAGTTGTTCACATTACATGACCTCCCCTCTGAGGTGGACAATTCCCACACTCCTGGAGGCACACGCAGGGTAGGTCTCCTTCCAGGTCAGAGCAGCCAGGTTTGGGAAATATTCCCAGCAGAGAAAATATTCAAGATCTTGGCCTGGAGCTGACTTATCAGCTACCTCTAGTGTGTGAAGGGTGTTTGTAATGAAATCCTGGCTGGCTGTCTTCTAACCTCACAGCAGACAAGACAGCACCTGGCTTATGTTACAAAACACTTTTTGGTTAGGACAAGAGAACGTTAGATGATGTGAGTGTTTCGTAAGATAAAGAGCTGGAGCGAAGGATAGAGTAGTACCGTCAGAGTATTTCAGCTGGGGGGCTAGAATATAAAATAAAAATGCCATAAATAATGCTGCTTAACTTGTGTGACTGATAGTAGGTTGTGCTTTTCTTCAACAATTCCCACCAACAAAATGTACAGCAGGATGTATCTTTCAGGGTAACAAAATGTTAAAAGTCATAACTGCTTATGTGCAACTTTTGCTTATTCTAGAAACTTGTACATGAGTGATACATTTTTTTTTTTTTTTTTGGTCCTCTTTCAAATCGAATGTTTTAAATTTGACCTGTTATTCATCCACAATTCCTGGAACTAAAAGTTTTTGTCTTAATAAAAAATCACCTGCTCTACAGTGATCACAGGCTATTGGTGAATTGACAATAATATTTATAAGCATGCATTTCAAACCATTTCTATTGACCAAACTAGTAGAGGAATAAACTGTGTTGGACAATCTAAGATTTGTTGTTTGGTTACAATTTCTAGGGAAATCCCAAGTTGAAAACTGAGAAAATGGTAGGAAGAATTACTTTATTCCTTCTGTATGACTTTTAAAGACCCATAAAATTGGTACTTTAAATAAGTTCTGAATTGGCTTATTCTGAGAGCCTGAAATACTTGTCAGAACAAATTATTTATTTTCCTTTGAATGAACAGTGAAGCTCTAAACAGAATAATGTCAGTATCCTCTGTCATTATCATTCTGTTCTATATTTTCTCAGATCCCTGATATACAAACTACTTCATCAACACATTAAAGATTTATTTAGTGAATGTATCAGAGCATCCACTGAAATGCAGTCTGAGCTCTCCAAAGTACTTATATCCATTTGTGACTCATCTCACACTTTTCCAATAGTGAATTTTTAAATGGTAAATGGAGTCCAGGGAGGACATCAGAACCTCAGGAAAGGAGAGGGTCTGGGTAACATCATAGTCCTGTCTCCAATTTCCTCAGCCACTCCTTCCAGTCACACAACTTCTGCTGAGGCCTCAGCTTCTTGGCTCACCCAAGACAGACATTGCTCACCATCGAAAAGGTCAGTCATAATGGAAAGTTGAGCAGGGATGAGGGGACATTGCCCACATGGATAAAAAGAGATGAAGAAGAAAGTAACCTTAATTCTTTTGCCATGTTCCATGTTACTTCATTTGTTAGAGTGGTTCATTGTCTCCTTTTGTTTGCCAAATCAGCAAGCCTCTGATCGGCCGATAGCGGCCTAACTTTGCTCTTGTATCCTTGACCAAATATATTTTACAAAGTCATTTGATTTTTTTCAATTTTTTTCAACTGTTTGAGAAAATCAAGAGAGTTAGCCTCCTCTCTTAATGAAGTGTCTTCATATTACACTTCTTTATTTGCCTATTAAGGTGACTGAATCTAATTACAAAAAAATATCATCTATCTTCTAAAATAACTGGACTAATGTTTGGGAGAGGTCAGTTTTCTTCTGTAGAAAACTGTTAAAAATCCAAACTCACATCTCACTTCACCTAAAGTCAGGATGTCTCCTCCATAAAAACCCAGACTGTAAAGAATTCAAGTGAAAGTGGGCTTAGAACTGAAAAACTGTTACAAATCTGCCAGTGAAACCACTATGAGCACGATTCATATAAGCCACTAAACTAAATGATAATAATAGAACTTTCAATAATAGAACTCTTTTTCATTCTCAGTATACTTTTAAATATGTTTCCAATGTGTTTTCAAATGTATTGTTTCAGGTAGGTAGAACAGATATGATAAGAGGATATTAAATTTCAGACAGAGAAACTGAACTGATTTGCAGAAAATCCAATGTTCAGCTAAGAGCAGCACCAGGACTATTTTCCTTTTAGGCAATATCGGTGTGAGTTTTTCTTTTTTTTTTCTTCACACTTAGACCATTTAGAGCCAAGAAACTGACGTCTCATACCAAACAGCTAACCCTTTTGGTAACTGTTCAAACTGATTTTGGCTTTTGGTTCCAACATCTGTAACAAACATTTCTATCCTTTTCTACATGAAACAGTATAATTATCAGCAAATAATTCCACATGAATTCACAAATACAGATAAAAGTACTGATTTTTTTAGATGTAGTAATTAACTTTCCAATTATGCTGTGAGTGCATCAGTAGGAAGACTTGCCATGTCTGAATTCCTGAAGTCATATGATATACTTAGGCATTACAGTGACCCTGCATTGTCGGAATGTATGAATGGTCCAATAATTTAATTTTGAGTGAATGCAACACAGGAAAATAGTTTGCTTTGTGAAGGCATTTTCCCACTGTTAAAATATATAAAATAGCTTTTCCACCATTTATATTGGGTATCTGACTTCCAAATATTACTCTTTATTGTGATAATAAATTTGTAACATCATAATCCTGATTGCAGAGAAAACTTAAAATGAATAATAAGTCTTCATTGCTTGATTGAGCTGGTTTAAAGAAATCAAATATGTACCTAAGTGATGAAATTGACTTTACCAAAAAGCCATTACTTTTCAAAGTTAATATCCAGCATCCCCTTCCTCTAATTGTCAACCTCTAATCCTCTTCCCTGTATCCTAGATATCTTGATAATATAAAAAGAGTGGTACCATTAAGGAACATTAAAAATACAATTGAAAGTATTACTGTGCTCTTAGGTTGCTTTATGACAAATTATTCCAGAGCTGAAAAATTATTCCCTCTATTCTTGATGCCTCAACTAACCTTTATTCCCTATGACCTGCTGGCACTAACCAAACACTTCAGGCCTAGTGGGCTGATACTCTTGCCTGGAAAATAAATTCTTATTGACTATGATTTTTCTCCTCTTTCATCTTCCTATATGCATTTCTTACCATTTGTGTTAGCTTTTTGTGGCTGTGACCAAAGACATGATATGAACAACTTAAAGGAGGAAAAGTTTGTTTTGCCTCACTGCATCAGAGATGCAGTCAGGCAGTCCAGGTTATGTACATTCTTGCTCTGTGCTCTGGGTGAAGCAGAACATCATGGCAGAAAGGTGTGGCAGAGGAAAGTTGCTCAGTTCATGACAGGAAGCAGAGAAAACCTGAGCTCAAGGATTCAGGGATAATGTAATACTGAAGGGCACACCCCCAGTGACCTATTTTCACCAATCATGCCATTCTTCATTATAGTTACCACCCATTAATCCATTTAAATTATTAACCCATCAAATGGATTCATCCACCAGTTAGCTTACAACTCTTATAATCTAATCATTTCACCTCTTAATATTACTGAATTGTCTCACACAGGAGACCTAGGGGCACATCAAACCATAACACTGTGCCTTTTTAGAACTACTCAAACTAGGGTATGTCTGTGTGTGTGGGTGTGCACATGTGCACGTGGGTTTAGGCTTGCTGTGTTTTTCTCTATCCTTAATCTCTTGCACAAAAAGAAAGAGGTTTGCCTTAAATTGGTACTGTTAGTGTCCAGATATTTGCTGAGAACCTACTGCTTCATTTCTATTTAGATGCCTTCATATCCTGGTGTTAAACTAAAAACCACTATCAGCAGTAGGTATAGACTTAAATGATCAACAACCCTCCATTAGAAGAAATACTCAATTCTCAGAATAGCATGACTCAAGGATGATGGCTTTTCAGAGTAAATGTGGTCTAATTCTGGTGTGAAATTTTCTTGTTTTAAGTAATCAAGGAGAAATATTTTACTTGCCTATTAGCATTATAAATTGATGATTAAATTATATAGTGTTATAATTCTTATTAATAAATGCAATCTATAATTTAAGTTGTTTGTCCATTTGATATTTGACATAATATGTTTAAAATTTGTTGGTTCTTTGACCTGACACCAGAATTCATTTTGGTATAATTATACAAGCATGGAGTATATCTTGTTCTACTTAGAGTCCCATTCTAATGGATGTACATGGTGGTGGCATTCTCTGTGTTGTTTTTATATATGTACATGAGAAAACCATGTCAGATTAATTCCACTGTCTTTCCTTTTCCTATGCCCCCTTCCCTCCATTCCCCATTGTCTAATCTATTGGGCTTCTATTCTTCCTCTCACTCCACTGGCCTTATTGTGATTTTGCTTCCATCTGTCAGAGAAAACATTTGATCTTTGGTTTTTTGGAACTGTTTTACTTCACTTCGCATGGTAACATTTTAAACAATTACTTAAGATGAAATGGGTTCTATGGCTAGAGGCTTGGGGCAGTGGTAAATTATTTCTCATATGTATTTCATTCCACTAAAGTCTCACATTATCATCATTTAATGTATTCTGCCTGCTTTCAAAGACTCATTGGCTCCCATTTTGGTGCCTTACTTTAATTCCTAATGAAATTATTTTTCTTTCTCTGTTGATATATAAAATTCTCAAGGACTATTCACAGAAATAAAGTATTTTTTGAGTTGTTTCAAATATTAAAAATATTTATAACCTTGGCACAGCAGTACCTAAAACATATTACTTTCAAATATATAAAGATACACATACATACATACACACAGGAATGTTTATTATAGCATTTTTGTAATTTTAAAAACCTGAAAAAAATTTAAACACCTGTTAGTAGAAAGACTAAATAAATTATAAAATTTCCCTATCTTGGGAGATTAGGCAACTATTAAAAAGAATGCTGTAGATATTATTCACATTTTTAAAAAGATATAAATGTTTATGTGTTAGTATGTAAATATGCTAAAATATATTGATAAAAAAAAGCTTGTGGGAAAAGAGTATGACTTCAAATTCCATAACACACAAAATCTCACTCTGGCTTATACAGTTTATGGAAGGATATAAAAAGGCTGTTAACATGTAGAGATAAAGGGGAATTTAATTTCTACTCTATAATCTTTTGGTTTGAATATGTTAGTATTTACTTGATAAAAAGTAAATGCTTTTAGCCATGTATGGTGGTGCACACCTGTAATCTTAGCAACTTGGGAGGCTAAGGCACGAGGATTCCAAGCCTGAGGCCGGCCTCATAAACTTAGCAAGGTCCTAAGGACTTAATGAGACCCTATCTCAAAATAAAACCTAAAAATAGGGCTAGCAAAGATTGAATGTCTTCACTGATCTATGGAAGCTAGCCCACAATAAGGAGGGAAATGAGAAGAATAGATATTTATTAGATTAGACAAAAGGGAATGAAGGGAAGGGATGGAGCATAAGAAAAGGAAAGACAGTGGAATTAATCTGAAATAATTTTCCTATGTACATATATGAATACACCATAGTGAATCCCACCATCATGTAAATCCATAAAGAACGAGGTCCTGAACTGGGGCTGTAGCTCAGTGGCAGAGCACTTGCCCAGGATGTGTGAGGCACTGGGTTCAATCCTTGGTACCACATAAAAATAAAACAAATAAAATAAAGACATTCTGCCCATCTACAAATGCAAAAAAAAAAAAAAAAAAAATTAAAAGAGAATGGGATCTTAATTAGAATGATGTATTACATCCTTGTATAATTATATCAAAATTAGTTCTATTGTCATGTATAACTAAAAAGAACCCCACTGGGGTTGTGGCTCAGTGGATAAGTGACCCTGGGTTCAATTCCATATACAGAAAAAGCTAATACTTCTACTTACAACAGTAAGTACTTTTATAAAAATAAAGATAGATGTTGGGTTTTTTAAATTAGTAGTTTTCAAACATACATTCTAGGTGTAAAAATAAGTTACAAAATAATGTTAGATATGATCACAGTTCATTTTTTAAAATTATATATATTTTACATGGCTTAGAAAAAAGGAAGAAATAGACTAATATCTAGACCACAGAAGAATGTATTCATTTGGAATTAAAATAATATTTTAAACAAGTATTTACTTGATAAAATATTTCAAAATTTTATTTATTCCCATGCTTGGTAACTGAAAATATCCACTAATTTTTAGAACCAAGAGTTCTACTACTTTTATTAGCACACACACTACTTTTTTCCAACAAGTGTAGCATGAGAAATAAATCAGTTAATAAAATAGGTAAAAATGGTACCTGCAAAGTATGAGTTGCTATATTGCTTTTTAAAATTTTTATTAACTGACTTATGTTGAAATATAAATTTTAAGTATCTAGCTCAATGACTTATCACAAAGGAAACACTTTTATAATCACTACCCACCTTGAAATATAACATTACTAGCATTCACAAATCCCCTTCTTGGTCTTTTTGTGATATTTTCTTAAAAAGGAACCAATATTCTGATTTTTATTTTATAACTTGGACAATTTTATTATGTGCTAAGCAACAACAAAAGCCCCCAAAATTCCTACACCATTGTAAGCCTCTATAATTTGGGGTGTGGATTTTAAAAATTATTTTTAGATATACATGACAGTAGAACACATTTTGACATATTATAGATACATGGAATATAACTTACTCTAATTAGGATCCACTTGTTGTGGTTGGATGTGACATGGAGTTTTACTGGTCCTGTGTTCACACATGAACATGGGAAAGTTATTCATTTTAGTATCTTTGCTATTCCCATCCCCCCTCACTTCCCCTCTTTCCCTTTTGTCTAATCCAATAAACTTCTGGTCTCCCCCACCCCACCCTTGTGTGGCAGCATCTGCATAACAGAGAGAACATTTGGCGTTTGTTTTTGGGGGATTGGCTTATTTCACTGAGCATGATAGTCTCCAGTTCCATCCATTTACAAGCAGTGCCATAATTTTATTCTTTTTTGTTGTTGTTTAATGTTAGATCAAACATTTACTGATGTGCCATTTGTTGATATTTATGATGATAGTATGAACTTAGAAGACAGTTTTTCTGAAATTCATATTCAACTTCTATGAAATAGTGTAGAAAGTAACCAACCAATATTCTGACTATTCAGCAGCATTAGAAAATAATAACTAATAAAAGTCTAAATGTAAAAATTAAGAAATTCAAAATATAGAATATGATTTCTACACATCAATTGCTTTCTAGCACCATCTTGTAAATTAAATATTATGCTTATTCAGTAGCTATAATTTACTCCATAGGAAGAATTATTTGGGGAAACCAAGGATAATTTATCCACTAATTAGTGACTTCAAGTAATACAGTAAGATTGGAGTACTCATAAAATTTATGCTATAAATTTCCAAGCATTCTCTAATTACATTCCACAAATCTTGATGTGTTTTCATTTCATTCAGTTCAAAATATTTTCTTCATTTTTGTCCTTTGGTTTTTTGGCATTGTTTTATTTTGCTTAGTATGATATTCTCCAGCTCCATTCATTTGCCTGCAAATGACATAATTTCATTCTTCTTTAAGGCTGAGCAATATTCCATTGTGTACATAAACCACATTTTCCTTATCCATTCATCTGTTGACAGGCACCCAGGTTGGTTCCATAGCTTAGCTATTGTGAATTGAGCTGCTCGGAATATTGATGTGACTACATCACTGTAGTATGCTCATTTTAAGTCCTTTGGGTATTTCCAAGGAGTGGGTCAAATGGTTGTTCCCTTCCAAGTTTTCTGAGGAATCTCCACACTGCTTTCCAGAGTGGTCGCACCTTTTGGACTCCCACCAGCAATGTATGAGTGTACCTTTTTTCCCACGTCCTCATCCACATTTATCATTACTTATATTCTTGATAATTGCCTTTATGACTGGAGTGAGATGGAATCTCTGCATAGTTTTAATTTGCATTGCTCTAATTGCAAATGATGTTGAACATTTTTTCATATATTTGTTGACAATTCATATTTCTTCTTCTATGAAGTGTCTGTTCTAAGTTTATTTACCCATTTATTGATTGGGTTATTTTGGTTTTGGTGTTAAGTTTTTTGAGTTCTTAATATATCTTGGAGAATTATGCTCTGAGATGCAGGTGTTGAAGATTTTCTTCAGTACTGTAGGCTCTCTCTTCACACTCTTGATTGTTTCCTTTGCTGTGAAGAAGCTTTTTAGTTTAATACCATCCCATTTATTGATTTGTGGTTTTATTTCTTGCTCTTTAGGAATCTTGTTGAAGAAGTCAGTTCCTAAGCTGACATGATGGAGAATTGGACCTATATTTTATTCTAGTAGGTGCAGGGTCTCTTTTTAAGATACCTAGGTCCTTGATTCACTTTGAGATTAGGTTTGTGCAGGGGGAGTGAGGGATTCAGTTTAATTCTGCTACATATGGATTTCCAGTTTTCCCAGCACCATTTACTGAAAAGGCTGTCTTTTCTCCAATGTGTGTTATGACACCTTTGTCTAGTATGAGATAATTGTATTTATGTGGGTTTGTCTCTATGTCTTCTATTTTGTTCTATTGATCTTCATGTCTGTTTTGGTGCCAATACCATGCTGTTTTTGTACTGTAGCTCATAGTAAAATTTAAGATTTGGTATTTTGATCTTGCTTCACTTTTCTCGCTAAAGATTGCTTTGGCTATTCTAAGCATTCTGTATTTCCAAATGAATTTCAAGACAGCTTTTCCTACTTCTATGAAGAATGTCACTGGAATTTTAATAGGAATTGCATAAAATCTGTATAGCACTTTTGATAGTATAGTCATTTTGGCAGTATTTGTTCTGCCTATTCTAGAACATGGGAGATATTTCCATCTTCTAAGGTCTTCTTCAATTTCTTTCTTTAGTGTTCTGTAGTTTTCATTGTAGAGGTCTTTCAGCTCTTTTGTTAGATTGATTCCAAGTGTTTTATTTTTTTTATGCTATTGTGAATGGGATAATTTTCCTAATTTCTCTTTCAGCTGATTTACCATTGGTTTATAGGAACACAATTGATTTATGGTTGTTAATTTTATTTCCTGCTACCTTGCTGAATTTATTTATGAGTTCTTTAAGTTTTTTGGTGAAATTTTTGTTTGTTTGTTTGTTTCTATATATAGAATCATGTCATCATCAAGTAGGGATGGTTTGAGCTCTTCTTTTCATATTCATATCCCTTTAAGTTCTCTCTTTTGCATAATTGTTCTGGCATTGCCAGGCCTATATTTTGGGTCAAACTTGGGTGTATAGAACTTGGCTCCCTAGCTGCTGGCCCCCATGCCTGGGATGCAGAATTGTTCCTTCCTGTGTCTTTTGTGGGCAGCCAGGAGAGATGTGGCTTCTTTTCTACACAAGAATATTGTGTAGCATGCCTTTCAGTTTAGTCAGGCAGTGTCTTCGATCTCTGATCTCTCCATACCAAGACATGCCTCAGGTCTCCTAAAAAAGTGGGTTCGTTTACTTCCCTTATTCCTCCCCTTTGCTCTGGCTGGTGCCTCTGGGGCAGCAGTGGAAGTGGGGATCACTTCCTTTTTTTTTTTTTTTTTTTTAATTATATCCAACCTCCTTAGTCTCCAATCTGCTTTGAATGTCCTCTGTTAAATCCATGTAAAGTCCCCCCATTTCGCCTAAAAAATTAAGTACCATGTTTACAATTCCTATTAGTAGAACATTTAAAAACTAGTGTTGATTAGGGCACTTAAAAACTAGTATATGTTTAAGGTACTAGGTTTGTATGAGAATATTCTGATTGGGATTTCCAGAGTCTCTATTAGGTTATTTGGATTGAAGACCTGGATTTGGAATCTGAGAGACTCTGGGTTCTAACCTCTACTTTAAGGCAGGTGCATGCCTGTCATATCAAGAAATATTGAGGAAGCTGGTGTGACTTAGCATAGTGAAGGATGGAGAAGCTAAGGCTGGAGCGTTAGGGGTGAACAGATCATATAGACCTTGAAGACCACTATATGCATTTTGATTATTGTTTAAATGAGTTTTGCCAAGACCATGATCTGACTTGTATTTTAACAGAACCATGGCTGTTCGTATAGAAACATATTGAAAGTTGATAAAGGTAGAAACACGGAAATCCAGAGGGAAAGATTGTGATAGTCCAAGTAGTGATGATGTTGACTGGATCCAGGTTGTAGCAGGGAAAATAGCCAAAAATAGTCAAATTTTGGCTGTATTTTGAAAATCAAACATATGAATGTTCTAAAAATTTGAATGGGGGATTCAGAAAAAGAGGAGTCAAGGGGAACTCCAAGGTTTCAGCCTGAGCCTTTAGAAGGAGGACTTACTACTGTATGAAATAACAGAGGTTTCACAAAGAGTATGTAGGTTTGGAGGAGAGAGTGATACAAGAGGCTTGGTTGGGAACAGTTTAAGTTTGCAATGTCTATTAGCCATCCAAATTGAAAGGTCAATAAGCCCAGAGTTCCAGCTGGAAATACTATGAAGAAACCACTGGCAGATGGATGAAAATTAAAATCAAGAAAGTTGATATAATCAATAAGGGGAGACATGTGAAGGGAGAAGGAAAGATATCCAAGGACTGAGCGCTGGCATTTTGATATTTAGTAAAGGGAGAGGACAAAACAAGTAAGAGGAACTGAAAAGGAGTAGCTTTGGGGAAACCAAGCAAGTATGGTGTCCTAGAAGCTAAAAGAAGAGCGGGCATTTACTCTCTTGAGGTATATGAAGGCTTGAGAACTAACCACTGGATTTAACAACATACAGCACATTGTGTTACTGAAGGGAACACTGGCACAGGAGAAACAAGGTCATTTCAGGATCAATGTCCTTGAGTGAATAAGATGCTATGGGATTCAGCATAAGACTTGCTTTGCCTTATTTCCAGTTAAAAAAGCAAATCAGGTAGAAAATCCTCAAATCCAAAAGTAGTAAGCCATTTGATCAATAAGGAAGAATATCCTAATAAACCTGCAAAAATTCCTAATAACCTGTAATCTTCTTACTGGGAAGTTATTTCAATTTTTAAAGATATTCTGTAATAATAGGATGCTTTTCACTTGATCACCAGGTGGAACACTCCTGTGGTAATGCTAATTTCATCTAATTATTTAGTATACAAGTAGCTTGTTACCATCTCTTGGTATAGTGCAAAACAAATTCCAAAAATAAAATTTTTGAAAAACCAATAAAACACACACTTGGGATTTCTAGTCATTTTCTATTGTCACTTTCATAAAACAAAATGTAATAGGTTATTCTTTTATAAATCTAGTCAATGGACAAGTTGGAAAAAGAAACCTGAGGCAAAGGCCTATGGCAGTCAATGTTCCAGAGATTCATTAATTTATAGTAAAAGACTAACATGACCCAGCATTTAACAGTTCTACTTCTGTAATAATGAGTATTGAGACTGAAACATTTCACAAGTTTGAATTCTAAAATTTTAGCTTGATTCATAAATTATATACAAAATAGTAAAAAAAAAAAAAACTGGCTTTGAAATATTCATTTTATAATATCCAGTTTGAGTTTTCATATTAAAAATCATGAATTATTAACAATTATTATATGACATATTGTTTCACTTTTTAAAAAATTTAAAGTTCATAGACTAAGTGAACGTAACATTAAACGAGCCAATTGAAATTCTAGTAGATACCTGGTGAGATTATAATAGTTCAGTCCCTATCCCAAAGATGAAAAGGAAAGGTGACAGGAGGTGAGCTGAGCCCCTGGCTGGGGAAGAGAAACAGGAAGAGTGGAGCAAAAGGAGAGATGCTTAGTCATTAAATGACGTGCTCACCTAGATAATAACAATATCTAGATTTGGTAGGCCTATTCAATTCTGTCTCAGTTTTGACAACAAAACCACACCACTTAAACAGAAATAGCTTAGATGTTTGTAGAATTCATCTCAGCCCAACACATGGTGCCTTTGGCAAGTAACCTCTGTAAGGCTCTTTCCAGTGAATGTTTCTGACATCATAACATTATTCTGAGGGTCAAATGAGGTCGTAACTAGTAAAGAGCACAAAGCTCCTTAAACCATTACTATTGTAGTTTAATAATAATATATTGTCTTCCTAATTGTAATGATCTTTCAAGGGCAGAGAAAAGGAGGCAGAAGTATCTATATGGTCTTGAAATTATCTATGAAGTATCTATATGGTCTTCAAATTAAGTATCATTAACAATGACCTCTAGTAGAACTATTAGAGCAGTAACATCATTTAATAAAATTAAAAGAGCTAAGCAAAAGGTGCAAGGTCCCTATCCTATCCCTAAACTAGTAAATTCCTTTATAATTCTTTAGACTCTTCTTTTTTTTTAAGGATCTTTCCATTTTATTAGATTAAAAAAAACCTAACAAAACAAGTAAGAACCAGGGGCAAAGAAGGGGGAAGACACACAAGAGGAGCAGGCAAAGATCAGATAAGGGGGAGAAGTAGAGAGGGAAGGTCAAGAGCCCATGTCCCGGCAGGACAGAGAGTTCTAAGGACTAAACATCTCTTCCTTTGATGACAATTTTCTGGCATAAGGCTCGCGGCCCAGAGTCAGGGAGGGGCTCAGGAGGTGGGGGGCCAAGGCCCAGGACTGAGCAGTAGGACGCTGTCCATGGGCAGCGATGTGCTTCTATAGGCCTCACGGATGGTCTTGAAGTTTCAAGCAGTGGCACAGAGTATGTCTGTAGCATGGTCACGATATCGAGCTGGAGGATGGGTCACTGGGCGGATCTCCCGAACACTGACTTTTGGGGGTTGACCTTGGGGGAACTATTCCTCAAATGTCGCATCATCACTAAATGTGAAGAAGGCATGTGAGCAATGAGCAGGTGGTACCACAGGTGCAGCCCCAGCATGGGGAGTCAATGCAGAAGCCATGGGAGCAGGATCAAGTCCTTCTACCTCCACATTCTCTTCCTCGGGGCCCAGCTCCCCAACAAGCGGCACTGTCATTGAATGAGAGGTGATCATGGGCCCAGGCACTTCCGTTCTCGTGAACCTGCTTTTTTGTCAGCCTCAAGTCGCTCATGTGTCTCCAGTGAACGCAAGTTGAGCTCTTCTGTGCTCTTGGCTTCCCTGAGAGTTTCTTCTTGGGTCAATGGTCTCTCACAGTGGGGCCCCTTTCACTGCTGGGACTGGTCCTGCCTCTCCTGTACCTGATCCAATGTCGGAAAAAGTACCTAAAGTCTTTGAAACTGGAACTTGGGCTAAGCTGCTCTTCCTGCAGGTAACTTTAGGGACCCTTAAAGGCCATTTTTAAGAAACATTTTCTGATCTCAAAAATCTGCCATTAACCCATTTTGCTGTCTTTTCAAGTCAATATTATTCACCTTACAAGAATTCTCAGGCTGGGGAGATAGCTCAGTTGGTAAAGAGCTTGCCTTGCGAGCACAAGGCCCGGGGTTCCTCCCAGCACGCAAAAAAAAAAAAAAAAAAAAAAAAGAATTCTTTTAGGTAAAGTAGTCTTAGGCAAAGAGGAGAGATTGAGTCTTGTGGCATTTTGACAGCCTGCACCCATTAGGAACAATCATACATTTACCAAATGATCCCAACATAAGTACTTGTGGGTGCTGCTGGGGAAGTGGACAGCAAGGTTCGGTGCTATGCCATAACTTGTGGAGGTAACTGGAGGATTTGTTTTGAAGATTTAATAAAGGATCAAGTTGAAGAAGTACCTTAGTATGGAGGGGTTCCTCTGAGTGATGAGCTCAAAAAAGAAGTGTGTTTAAAAAAACTGATGAGGGTAAAGGACAACCAACAACTCTCACCTACTATGCCTACTTTCCTGCTGGTGACCATTACAGCAATTTTTACTGTAACACACCAAGTCCTTTATTTTGGCTGATGCCATCTATTCAACTCTGGTAAAGATAATCACTTTCAAGCTTCTCAGCAAAACTATTTTTCAAGCAGAATGCTTCTGAGAAGCATACGAATACACATGCTAATGATATTTAAAAAGTATTACCTGGGGTAGTTCAATAACTTCTTCTTTCAGATGACGTCTCTTCCCATGGCAAATCATTTTCTTGATTAGTATCTAAAAACAGGTTAAGAAAATTGTCTTTTAAAACGTAAATGATGCTGAAGTTTGCTTTAAATGTGTAGACAGGCTCAGCTGGCAAACTACCTTCTCAGTAAATGCCAGTGCACACAAATGTACACACACCCAAATCAATCCTAGCAGTTTTTCACTTTGGGTCTTAACTTTAATACTAAAACTAAGTGGGAAAAAGATCAGTTTTGCTCATTTAGTAACTGACCATACAAACCTTAAGTCGAAAGACCCAAAAGGCAAGAAAAATGCTCCTGAAGTCTGAACAGATTTATCCTCAACACTCCTCCACTCCCGGGAGCTTTGCGCGAGAAGCACGGTGGGAAGGCGGTCGGGGCTTTGTCCATCCACACTGCCCTCGGGATGCCTTCCCCGAGGGACGTCCGCGCAGACCTGCAGTCACGTCTACCCGAGCTGAGGCGGCGCACAGCGGCAGCACATCCGCAGACGGGCAGCCTCCGCAAACCCCGCCTTTCAGGAGCAGCCGTCCCCAGGGCTCGGGGCTCCCTCAGGCCGCAGCGACAGGAACACTTCACGCCCATTTCCCTGCCCCGAACCCCAGAACTTTCCATCCCTAACTCGCAGCTGGCCCCACCATGAAGGACGAAAGCCCTTCGCCCAGCAGGCACCAAGACACTCACCGAGCCCGGCGCCGCCTGCTGGCCGCGGGGCAGCCCGTCCCGGGCGTCCATGACAACACGCAGCCGCTTGTCCAGGCGGGCGAAGGAGTTCCTGCGGGCCGCGTCGGACCGCCCCCTCTGCCGCCGGCGGCCGGGAGGGGCCTGAGGGGCAGCACGGCCGCCAGGGCGGCGCGGCGAGGCCTGGGCTCCGCAGCTCGGGAGACCGGGAGGCGGCAGCTTCTTGGCTCCCGGACCTTTTCCATGGGAGCCACACTGTTTCCGGCGGCTTTATGTAGGTGGGGGAATAGCCGGCTACCAGAAAGGGCCGGGACGCGAAGCGGCTGAGGCCGACCGCCGGCCCCGCAGTACTTCCCGCGCGCGCCAGGGCCCCGCCCCCGCGCGGCGTGCGTGACGGGCACGCGGACCGGAGGTCCCGCCCCCGGCTGCGTTCCTCCGGGCGGGGCGGTCCTGGCGCTCCTCCAGCTCTGGTCCCGGATCCTGTGGTGAGATGAGGCGGCTGTGGGCAGCACTTGGCCCGGGCGGGTGTGCACTACCCCGTTGGGCATCGAAATGGCTGAACGCTGCTAGGCCTGCAGTAGGGATGTCATCACTGCGGGTACAGCGTCTGGACTCGAGCCTCGGTGCTGGACTGCTGCTTAGATAGAGCTTTCGGGGAGCAGTGGTGACGTCTAGAGGTGGTGACAGCGCCAGAGCCGACCCCAACCCCGCCTTCCCCAAGACAGAACTCAGAAGATAGCACCCTTCAAGCTCAGTCCCCCTTTCCCATTGCCAGGAAGTCCCAGCCCTTCACGCAAATGCTCTGCAGTTCCCACAGGACAAGTTCCTGTGGTCCTTTGTTTCTGAAGAAACTCGAAGTAAATGGATAAATTGAAGTGTGTATGAGTTAGGTACTTTGGAACCCGAAAATAAATTAAAATGCTTAAATTCTGACAGCAAAGACTCGTTAAGATGTTCAAAATGGAATTGACACGTAACTAAGAACATTATTTTGACGGTGTACCAAGGCCTGTAACAGATTTATCAATAGAATGGTGTGGATTTTGCTGAAAGCAGTTTTCCTCATGGGAAGAGAGGCAAACGTGTAGAAAAAGTTTACTAAAAATGACTTTCAGAATACCCCTTCAAATGTTACAGAATTATCTTGCTCATTTGCACAGTAATCTGGAAAACATTTTTCAAGTATGTCAAATAACTGAACATTTTGTAAGTCAGAAAACATGCTTAAAAACTGAACAACTTGCTTTTTATCTTCCTTGATTTTTTCCAATTTCCAAGGAAAACTCTGGCTTCAAATACTGGGATGGTTTATCCAGCTGAGGTTTGAGAAAGAAGATTAAAATTGAACAACTTGATTTTTCTTCCTTGATTTTTCTGAACAACTTCCTTGGAAATTTTTGCCTCACACAGTGGAATAGGTTCGTCCAACTGAGATCTGGAGAGAAAAAATGATTACAAATGTCACAGATGTTTAGAACACACTGGGCAGTAGTTGACAGTTGCCATAGTTCAGCCATATTACTTTAAAATAAGTCAAACTTGTCCATTAGTATCTCCACAGTTAAAAGTGGTTAAGTTTTCAAGGGGAAAAAATACCTACTTAATCCATTCTAAGTAATAACCATATTGGATTTTCTGCTCTTTCCAAGCCATGGATCTTTTTGGGAGGGGAGATGAGAAAAAGCAAAGATCAAAGCACAGAAAGGAATGGAGGGCAGGAAACTCACAGGACACTTCTGGTGGTATACCGCAAGATACACTTTGAGAAATATTAAACAGCAGCCATTTATCTAAACTAAATAAGCTATGGAGGCAACAGGTATACTGTAAAAACTGAAACAAAAATGGAAATGCCCACGTTATTTCCTTGAGAATAGAAAATAAACAAAAATCATTTGGTTACTTTAGCATACCTAAAACCACCAGCTGATAACTTCCCCATCACATCTTTTAAAATGCAAAGCTGGAAAGATTGTTAAGGTGACAAAGAGAAAGGATTAAAAACATTCACTACGCGGAAGATACTACTAGGCAGGTCAATTTTCTTTCAAGTTTTTTACTCTTAGAGATTCAAACTCTTGTGACAGAAATTCTGTAACCTGTCAAGTTTACCTGTAAAACAGGAATGATTTGAGACAGTTGATATAACTAAGCCTAAACTTCTAAACACAAATGATAACAGCAGCAACTAAGGGATGACCACTTTTGTATTTAGCACTTACTTTACATCTCTTACATCTGGTTGGTAACAGAACAAAATATGTGCATGGTATGTGTCAGTAACAGAATCAAAATTACATGAAATCAAAAAATTTTTGTGAGAATGTAAGGAGAAAATGTCCATATTAAGCTCAGTGAACATTATTTCTCTTCCTGCCCCCCTTCACTTACACTCTGCTCATTCTCTGATCTTTTTCAGTTAGTTTCTCTGTTCCTATTTTCTTCCTTCTCTCAATATGCACTACTGTTTGGAGAGGTTCAACTTTTATACACACACACACACACACACACATATACATATAAATATATATATATATATATATATATATGTTCAGTTATTTATTTATATTTGCTAGGTTGAACCTTCTTAAGAGCTGACAAGAGACTCATCAGAGTCCACCATGTCCTGCTCACTTTAAACTATATCTGACTTGTGTTTCTGTGTGCGTGGATCATTTGTCTTCCTAGGGTCTCACAGAAAACAGAGAACTTTAAGGTTATATGATGGGGTAAAAGAGATTGAGAAACAGAGTGGTACAAAAATATATTGATTTATTGAGTGAAACCAAAGAAACAACAGGAATTTCTAAAGTGTGTCAGGTTCACTTAAAGCAAACTTGGGTAAATTGGTAAGACAAAAATTAAAAAAAATTTAAATAATTAAAGCTATCACTTAAGTAAATTTAGAATCAGCACAGATTTTTTTTAGCTGTTAGTGAATTTTAAAATTAACTTTCATTTGGGATTTTGTACTTCCCTTTATCAGTGCCGTTTGCGATTGTTATTTCCCTGAAAAATTTCATGTTCTCAATTTGTACTGAGTAATGTAACCCACCTATAGAAGGCCTAAGTCTTTCAAAGCACCGCTTGACTTCCAAGCTGCATGCTATTGAAATCACTTTGGCTCCTCTGTGCTGTGCTTACTGAATAACTATTGTGCCAAATACCTGTGTGGAAACACATGTACAAGGGGTTAACAAATACAGGGGACAGGCCATATCCAATCTATTTTGTAGACTAAATAAAATATACAGCATATGTATATATTGTGTGTATGTATGTATGTATATATAGTATATGTGTGTGTATGCACATATACATATACGTTCATATGTGCATATAGGTATGTGCACTTTTTTTGGTACTAGGAATTGAACCTGGGGTGTTTCATATTGAGCCATATCAACAGTCCTTTTTATTTTTTAGTTTGAGACGAGGTCTTGCTAAGTTGCTGAGCCTCCCAAGTCACTGAGATTACAGGCATGCACCATTGCACCTGGATTCTTTAATATATTTTTAAAAATAAAGAAACAAATAAAAAATAAAAACGTCTGGGGATGTAGCTCCATGGTAGACTTCCCGTGAATTCTCCCTAGTGACACAAAGAAACAAAAAAAAACAAAACCCCCAAACAAAAAATGCTATAATAAAAAAGGAAAAAAAGTACAGATAAATTTAGCAGGGTAAATGTCTGATTTGCTTCTTCAGAAGGGGGAGTAGAAAAGCTCCACACTTCACATGCTCAGGTCTGAGCATCATTTCCAGGATGGAGGCCACATTCAGAAACGTGACCTTAGAAAGAGAAAGGCGGCTTAAGGGCACTGTTTATGTACTTCAGGAACCTAGCTGCCTCTCTTTGGAGACTGGAGCACTTCAAACACTCCATCCATATTTGGACCTGTAGGGTGAGCACAGGGAAACACTACTACCCCGATGTTGGACATCAGAGGACGTCAATGCTGAAGGCAGCTCTGCCTTTTTCCAGAGAAAAGGAAAGGAAAATAATTTTCATAATAGCCAAATAGGAAACTACAAATTCACCTCAAGTTTTGCAATGATTTTAGATTATAATATTTTACATATTCTTTTGTTTGTTTGTTTGTTTGTTTTTGTACTGTGAATTAAACCAGTGGTACTTAACCACTCAGTCACATCCCCAGCACTTTTTCTTTTGAGACAGGGTCTTGCTAAGTTCCTCAGGGCCTCGCTAATTTTGCTGAGATTGGCCTCAAACTTGTGATCCTCCTGCCTCAGCCTCCAGAGTCACTGGAATTACAGATGTGTGCCACCAAGACCAGCTGTTTTACATAGTCTTTTACTATTATTGCAATAGTCTATTTCTGGATGCTATATGGAATACATTTAATTTAGTATTTGACCTCCTGTGTGATCTAGCTATAAAATGCCAACACTTTATTAACCTGAGTAAGTGTCAGTGATATTATACAAAACCAGTAAGGAATTCCAGGGATGAATAAAAATGGTTTGGCTGGGGGAACAGCTCAGTGGTAGACAGTTTACTTACCAACCCTGGGTCCCCTCCCCAGCATGGGGTGTGGGCGGGGGAGACTTGTTTTCTTTTTAATGTACTGGTAAACTTAAAGTAATTGGAAACTAATTACACTAAATCTAACTTTTACCTCCTATTGATAAAACCTGCTTATGATAACAAAATGGGAGGCTGGTAAAGATATCAGTTATTAATCAATTGGCAAAGAATTCTATTAGCTTGTTTCTAAATTCCTTAGGTTGACTGCATGTTAATCTATTTCTTAAAAACACACATTAATACTTACACTTGCTTCATCCATTATCAGTATTGATTTACCAGGAGAGAGATGAGAAAGTTAATGCAGGACTGTATAAACTCATACTCCATCCTGAATAGTTCCAGCTGCTTCTGTCCATGTAACCTTTTCTGGTTTATGAACTATCACAGGAATAAGAGGAAACCATCCATTAGCAAGTCCTAGTAATACTGCCTGATGGATCTATTTCTTTCCATCTCTTTGTCCCTGGACCATGGCCCTGGTCCAAGACCCTGCTCCTGTTAATCTCTCCCCCACATTATGGTTTCCTTGGTCCACTCTTGCCCACATGTAATCCATTCTCAAGCTAGGAGCAAGTGTACTGAGTGAGTATCTTTCCTAAACACATTCAGGAGCGTACATAAAACATAAACACAACTGCATTAATAAATAAAAAGCAGAAGGTAAATAACCACCATCAGAGAGGAGAAACAGTGCATAAGGATCATCCCTGCAGCCTCCTCTCTCCCCACCAGGGGTCACCATTCTCACTTGATTTCTGATTCCCCTTTAGAGTTTATCAAGTGTGCACTCCTCAACCATCATTCAGTTTTGCCTGGTTTTGAACATTTATCTAAATAGAACCATACCCTAAGTATTCTTTGCTATATTGCCTTTTATGTTGAACATTGTTTTTAAGAGACACATTTTTGTGCCCCTTCATTTGGGAGGATGGTGTTACATTATGCATGGTTTTCATTAGGATATTTACTTTGGTGTGGAAATCCCAGGTCGCAGAGTATATTACTTTTGACTTAGTTACACACTTTTCAGTGTGCTTGTATAAATTTACTCCCCAACATCATTGTCTTAGTACATTTTCGCCAGTCATGTGTATAATGGTATAATGGTTTCTTACTGTGACTTAAAATTGCTTTTCCCCTACTACTGAAAAGGCTGAGCCCCTACATTTGCAGGTCTTTTGGAATTCTTTTCATGAAGTGACTGTTCAAGTCTTTGTCAAACTTTCTAGCATCCTGTCTTTTTCTTATTTATTGACCTAGAGGAATTCTTATAGTCATTTGTGCTGTAAATATTACAAGTTGAGACATTTGTCTATGTGCTACAAATATTACAAGTGAGTATCTCTTATCTGCAATCACGACTCCCATCTGGAAAAATTACTGAAGGTAAATTCTGACTTTAAGTACAGTTATGATAAAGTCAGATGTAAGAATTTATATGTCAAATGCTTAGCATGTTATTGTTGAACACATCTTAACCTTATGGACTCACATTAAACCTTCCTCTGATTTAATTTGAAATATTTCTGTGTAAGAACTGTGAAAAATAAATTACCAGAGAAGAATAAGAATTAAACCACTAGTAGCAACAATTGCAACAGTAAAAACATTGATAGTAATCCTCTCTGTGGAAAATAAACATGTCCAGGTTTGAGATTAAGAAATAGAAAAGCTATCCAAAGATATTCTCTGGCCTCACTTTTGAGAAATATCTTTTGGATGTTGTTGTACCCGTGATGACATCATACCATACTGGAGAAAAATGGTAGACTATGCAAAAAAGAATAATTAAGGTTGGGACACTCAAAGAACATGCTAAAAATGGAAAAATACTATATACATAAATTGTATTTTTTAATTTTTGTGTGGGGATTTTCAAATATACTTTGTGTTGTTTAGATCAAGGAAATTCTGTGCAAATTTGGAGCTTGAGCTTAAGCAAGTACCTTGTCAAATTTGCTGGTGATTAACATATGCATGAAATCCAACTAAAAGTTATTTTCAGTGCAAATTGGATCTACTGCAGCAGTCAGTGCCTGCTTTTTGCCAGAAGAAACAAGTGTGGATATTAACACTCCACAAACACCTTTTACATTCCAGTTGGTGTCCCCTCTCATTCATTTAATCACCTTAATTTAGAACCATAACTTGTCTCACAGGGTAATGTCAATTTTTTTTTTTTTTTTTTTTTTTTGTGGTGCTGGGGATTGAACCCAGGGCCTTGTGCTTGCAAGGCAAGCACTCTACCAACTGAGCTATATCCCCAGACCTAATGTCAAAATTTGAATGACTCTTGTTCTACTATCTCTCAACATTCATGAAGGCAAGATGTTGAATAATGTATAAATAATTAAGAGCTGATTGATCATAATTAATAACAATTGTCCTATGGCTTTCCTCAATTAATATCCTAAGTCTTTCATCAATTTTTAAAAACAAAACACAAAAAATAGTAAAATAAACTGACAAACTTTTATCTTTCTACTGCTTCAAAAACTGATATATGAATAAATTGGTAAAAATCAAAATATGGATAATGAAAGGACAGAAGAAGAAATCAGTAAGAAAACTGGATTTCACATGCACAGATATAAGGACCTGGAGGAATCTGTTATGTGTAAACCACACTGAAATTAAGTGGATCCTAGAAGTACCCTTTATGTGGAAAATTTTACATAGACCAAGGAAGGTCTACCATCCTGGCAAAGAATAAGGGGGACAGGGGCTAGTAAGGAAAAGGCTGATGATTTGTTTTCTTTTTGAATATCAAGAAGTTCTAGCAAGCAGTGCTTTGATGATTTAAGAATAACCTCATAAAATATCATGTTTGTACTTTTCCTTGAAGGCATTTACATTTACGAATTAATGGCACTTGGAAAATAAAATTGGTTTTTCCTAACCCAATATATTTAGATAATAAATAAAAGATTAAGCCTAATATAACTTTTTACTAAAAAAAAGGAAACAAAAGTTCAGATGAAGTAAAAATATTTTCTATCTCTACTCAAATTATTTTAACATTTTACATATTTTTCCTAATTAACCATTCTCTTTATAATGTTCACTAGCACAACAAAAATCTATAACTGAATACTGCATTATTTTTATTACTCATTAACAAGTGAGCTTCTATTTGGATTTTGTAAAGCTTTCTCAGGGTTCCTTGCATATCTATTATAGAATTATTTTAACATTTATAGTTTATTTTGAGAAATTTAAAGAGTTAAAGATGCATTTTGGAAATTGATATTTAATTGAAACCAATATTAAGTACTCACAGAAATTCAAAAAAGTAAGGGAAAGGAGAAAACGGGGGAAGAAACTGAGGTATTAAATTTATTTTCCACTTATCAGTAAAACATTCGGCCTTTGATTTTTTTGGGATTGACTTATTTCACTTAGCATTATATTCTCCAATTCTATTCATTTATCTACAAATGCCATAATATTATTCCTCTTTATGGCTGAATAATATCACATTGTGTATATATACCACAGTTTCTTTATCCATTCATCTGTTGAGGGCATCTAGTTTGGTTCCACAATCTACCCATCATGAATTGAGCTGCTATAAATGAAAAACTAAAGGCCAAATGTTTTCCCTGATAAGTGAATGATCATATAGAAAGGGGGTGGGAGGGTGCGGGGGTGAGAGCAGAATGGAGGAACTTTAGATTACATGGAGGGAAGTGAGAGGGAGGAGGGGGCGGGGTATGAAAGATGGTGGACTGAGACAGACATCCTTACCCTATGTACATGTATGAGTACAAGAATGGTATAATCTACATCGTGCGCAACCATAGAAACGAAAAGATGTACCCCATTTGTGCACAATGAATCAAAATGTGGTCTGTAAAAATTAAAAAAAGAAGAAAAAATTTTATATTCCCCAATAATCTGTTAAGAAAACAGATTATTTACAATATAAAATAGGTCAGCAAAGAAAAGACAATGCTTCCCTCAAACTTCCACAAGTCAGAGTGCAGAAATACATACATTCTGCCTAGCTCTCTCTACCCAGATCTGATGCTGGTTTGTTCTATATGCTTAAAATAAAATGGATTGAAAAAATGAAATTCTCACTGGTTGGTTTAACTTTAAGCAGACTGCCTACTTCTATGGAAGTGTCAAATGAATACCGAATCAAGCCAATAAATTATGCACTCGTTATCAGTTTCAATTAAATTACAACACTCTTTCTCTCAAGAGTTCAGTTGTGTGCTTCTCCATTCTGACGAATGTTTCCTGTCTCACACAGGACCATAATTTCTGATTTGCATTTTAAGAAAATTCTGTTTCAGGAAAATCTCACTTGAATTTTTGTTTCCTACCATCTGAGGCAAATCTACCTCTTTTTATATTTGTCATTGACTGACATGCTATATTTTAAGAAGAGATGAAGTATGCAGAGATTAAAGACTTACACTTGGGAGTAACATCCTCAGAGTGCTACCAGTATTGTTCACCTTGTACAATTTATTGAATTCCCTAGTTCTCAGTTCACAAAATTGCTATGAGCATTTAATCAAATTATTTATTTAAAACACTTAGCACCTTTTCAGGAACATGGCAGTCAATAAATGTTATTGTTGTTATTAACTTACAGTGAAGAAAATATGTAAATAAGTGCATCAAACAAACAAATTTTAAATCCCACCCACAGAATAAAAGATAGTTCAGGAATCCACACAGTTTGTAGGCCAGACTGGCTCATTGTTTGCCTGTGTAAATAAATGCTTCTTAAAATACATTATCTGTAACTACTTTTGCAAAATTGAGAAATTGCATCAGAGTGCTATAATCCCACAAAAATATTTACTATCTGACTTTGTGTAGGAGAACTTTGCTGACATTTGGGATAGTTCATTACTAATTAAAAGAGTCAAAAACATCCAAACCATAAGCCATGAACATTGATCACACCAGAACTATTCTTTGTACATCTTAAACTCTTCTTATTTTTATATTAGTGTTTATCCTAATAAGAAAACTCACCCCACCTGTATGGAATAAGTGAAGGATTAACTAGAGATTAGGAAGGCTACATACTTTCTAAACAGAAGCACACATCTGGAATTGAGAAAAAGTAATTCAACAATATGCTGGAAATGTTTCCAAGAGCTTAATGAAGAGATCACAAATTTTCATTACTTCCAAATATTTTTCAGAAAAATTTTATCTCCTGATGTCAACAAGGATGAGTATATAAAAATATGACTACACAAAAATGAAATATGATGGAAAATTTACATCTTTATAAACTGTTCAAAACTATTCAATAGTTTATTATTGATTACTAAATCATATTCACACATTAGCAAAATAGTAGAGATATTCTTATATCAAGTAATGACTTGAATGTCAGAGCAAGGTGGTCAAGTAGAACTCTTCAGTTAGTAGCAGGAAGGGAATAATAAATATCAGAGAAGAAATAAATGAATCAGAGACTATAAAAAAGTAGAAAATATCATTGAAAGAAAAGTTGGTGTTTATTTCTATAAATCAAATTGACAAGCATTAGGTAGACTAAGAAAAACTGAGACAAGGCTTAAATAAATAAAATTAGAAATGAAAAGGGGGACATTATAACTTATACAATAAAATGCAAAGTATAATAAGAGACTATTATAAACATTTATATGTCAAAAAATGTATAACCTTAAAGAGGTGGATAAATTCCTTAATGCACAGAACCTACTAAAATGAAATTATGAAGAAATAGGAAACTATTAGTGATACCGCTCTTTACCGGTGACGAGTCCTGCTTCCTCAGGTGTTGAAGTATAACGCCGGAGAAGCACGCCGAGGCAAATGTAGAGTGGAAAATGCAGCTTTATTAAAGAAAAGGAAAAGCAGACTTCTCCCGGGTGGAAGAAGGGGACCCAAAGGCGGAATCCGTGGGATGAGCAAATCTCGTTCTTTTTATGGGTTTCATTCTCCCATTCTTTCCCCCTTGTCTCCTCCCTTCCTGCCTACCGGATTAGGCCTGATTTTGCAGGTAAGATGTAGAAAGTGAAAAGCGGGTGTGGCAGGGGGAGGGTCAAGGTGACCCAGATGGGCAAGGGCCCAGGGGGCATTAATTAGCATCTTCCTGCCTGTTGTCTCTGACAAGGGCAGGTAAATTTGGTAATCAATGGGCTCCGGAGATCCTTGACATTCCATTCTTCCAGGGGCAGATGACTTTATGGCCTCCATTTTCTTGATCTGACCCGATTTCCTATTTCTACACTAACTACCTGTCCCCAATTCTGGCTTCATTCCCCCCTCTAATTTTAGGAACTCCATGCTGCTGGGGAAGGGGGTCGATGACCGCTCTGACTTCTTCGAGCTGAAAGTGGACGGCGAGGGGCAAGCAGCTTGGAGTTCCTTTTTAGAAATCAGGTCGATCGAGGGGTCCACGGTAAAAGTCTGGTTGAAGAGTAATAGGCTGGAGGGTCATTTGAGAGATGGGCGGTCTATAAGAGAAACAAGAAGTTATGAGTAGTTGCTGGAATCTCAGATAGCAGAGTATATGGATTAGGAACTACTGGGTGGAGGGGAACAACTGCTTCATTAATTATTCTGAGGTCTTGGACTAAACGCCATTCCCCATTTGATTTTTGAACTCCCAAAATTGGTGTATTGCATGGGCTGTTACAAGGTACTAAAAGTTTCTGCTGTTTGAGGTTCTGGATGATTTTTAATAGGCCCTTTTTTGCTTCTGGGCGTAGCGGGTATTGTCTCTGATGTGGAAAGACAGAGGGATCCTTTAAGACTATTTTAACTGGGATTGCTCTTTTTGCCCGTCCAATCTTGCCTTCAGTGGCCCATACCTCAGGGTTTATATCACATTCTAGTAGAGGTAAACATAATGATCCTTGTGGTCCCAAATTTATTGTAATGGAAGTCTGAAGTTTTGAAAGTAAATCCCTTCCCAATAAAGGGGTAGGGCATTCTGGGACTATCAGGAATGCATGAGAAAACATCATCCCATCCCACTCACAACTCAGTGGGGGAGTAAACTTTCTGGTAATAGGCCGTCCAGACACCCCTTGCACCGTTATAGTATTAGAGGAGAGAGGTCCAGGATAAGAGGTGAGCACTGAAAAACTAGCGCCAGTATCTAAGAGGAAGTTGACCTCTTGGCTCCCTACGGAGAAGCATACCCGGGGCTCATGTGTAGTGATAGGAGTTACGGGAGCCATTAGAATTGGCCCCGGGCCCCGTCAGGCCTGTGTGGAAGAGTCTGGTCTCAAGGACCTACGCCCCTGAGGACAGTCACTTTTCCAATGGTTGCCTTGACACTTGGGGCAGGGCTTTGGTGGTGGCCGTTTGGCTTGGGGACATTCCTGTCTGAAATGTCCCTCCTTTCCACAACGGAAACAAATCCCTCTTGTGGCCTGAGGTACATTCCGTTTTCTTTCTTCATCACCCGGGAAGCTAACTCCTCTTAGGGCTAAGACCAGCGCTTCAGTTTTTCTTCTGTCTCTACACTCTCTTTCCTTCTTTTCCTCTACATCTCGATTATAAAAAACCGAAGTTGCAAGTCGGAGGATATCATCTAAGGATTGATCAGGGCCATATGCCAATTTTTGTAATTTCCTCCGAATGTCTGGGGCCGACTGAATGATAAATTTGTCCTTTAAAAGTAAATGGCCCTCTGTGGATTCAGGATCCACGGTGGTGTGTTTTCTCATTGCCTCCCTGAGTTTCTCCATGAAAATAGCCGGGCTTTCTTCGGGACCTTGTGTAATTTCAGAAACCTTAGAATAGTTAATAGGCTTCTGTTTGATTCTCCTAAGGGCCTCAAGGACTAACATCTGGAAGTGCCTGATCTTCCAAGCATCCTGTTCATTGTTTGGGTCCCAGTCGGGGTCATTTCTTGGAACTGCCTGTGCTCCCGATGGATAGTTGGGTTTAGATCTAGTTTGGGCTCCTGGGGCATAAGCAAGGTGTAGGTCATCCCCAAATTGTTCAGCTGCTTTCAGGGTGGCTTCCTTCTCATTGGAGGTTAAAGTCTGGTTAAGTAACAGGATAATATCTTTCCAGGTGAGGTCAAACACCTGGCATAGGTTTTGAAACACCTCAATATATTTATCTGGATCTTCTGAAAATTTCCCTAGGTCTGTTTTTATCTGTCTTAGGTCTTGGAGGGAGAAGGGGTTGTATACTTTAATTGGTCCAAATTCTCCTCCCGGCATCTCCTGGAGAGGTAGTACATTTGATCTGTCCATTGGGGCAGATGGAGAAGGACCAGGGTATGGAGGACAGGAGGCCTGCTGATGGACTTTAGCAGAAAATTCCTTTCCCTCAGTAGGTGACTCTTTAAGGCTTTCTTCCTTTAGAGTAGTGGTTCTGGCTGAATCTATTTTACATTGTTGGCATAATTTGGGGTTTTCCCTTAGAATAAAGAAGATTTGAACATAAGGTACCTCACACCATTTTCCTTCCCTTTTGCAAAATCTATCAAGCTGTAAAATGGTATTCAAATTTGTCCCAGTTTTTCAGTATGCAGGCTAGTGGTGAACCTGGCAATACTGTTGAGAGTGAAGCTCCCATCTAAGTGGAAGAAAAGAAAAATAGACCTCAGGCGCCCGCGCCGGAGACTATGTGCAGGGACGTCTCCCTAAGTTTGAGCTTCAATCCGGTCCAGAAAACCCGTCTCTCACTACCTGGCTTTGCCAAAGTATTTCTGGCCTCCTTTGGCAAAGTGCTGGGGCTCTAGTTTGCCCTGTGCTAGAGACCCTTGGAGGATTCAGACTTAAGGGCATTACTGCTTTCCTCCCTGCCACTATAAATTCCTACAACAAAAGAAGAATTGTACATCTTCTTGCCTATTTTGTAGACTAAAGGGATCTCCAAAGGGTGAGGGGGACACCTATTGATTGTTAGACATATAATACCCTGTTCTCTGAGGGATTCAAGGGAGGGGTTGAATTAAAGTATACATCCTCCTTGCAGCTTAGAACACACTGAGCACCTTTAAGCACAGAAAAACTTTAAACAAACTAACAAAGGCTAAATATGCAAACAAAGATAACCTGAGTACTTTCCTATTGATTTTCCTATGATCCTACTATCTGAATGTTTAATGTCTGATCGGCGAGCGAAGGGAAAACATCCAGGAGGGAATGGATGTGTGCGGTGTGCTGCGCGGCCCATACGGAGGCAAATGTAATTGGCGCTTTCCCTCGGTGCCATTTGTCTACTGGTCCACCTTGGATACCCCTTAGGGCGGTCGGGAGGGGGAGTCCAGAGAAGGAACCTTTGGGGTCCACCCGAGAGTAGCCCGGGCCGAGAACCCCGCAGTTGCTCCAACCTTTCCTCCGCCTCCACGCATCCTGGGCAGATCAGGACTAGGGACACTGTGTACTCACGGCAATTGCGCTCCGGGCCTGGACAGAAAAGTAGGAAACGGCTTCAGCAAAGCCCCAACATGCCTGCAGAGCAGGGGATTGGAAACTTGCCTGAGCCGAGAAACCTCTCACCCGAGTCTTAAGAATGGCGGCTGCACTAGTTGCATTTAAGTAGCCGACGGGTGCCCATTTTGCCCTCCAGAAAGAAAGAGACAGAAAGATGCACCTCGGACAGATTGGGGTGCGTGAAGAGAAAAGCTCACTTACCTCGGCGTAGATCTCGGTGGAACCTCCAAATCTGATACCGCCGTTTACCGGTGACGAGTCCTGCTTCCTCAGGTGTTGAAGTATAACGCCGGAGAAGCACGCCGAGGCAAATGTAGAGTGGAAAATGCAGCTTTATTAAAGAAAAGGAAAAGCAGACTTCTCCCGGGTGGAAGAAGGGGACCCAAAGGCGGAATCCGTGGGATGAGCAAATCTCGTTCTTTTTATGGGTTTCATTCTCCCATTCTTTCCCCCTTGTCTCCTCCCTTCCTGCCTACCGGATTAGGCCTGGTTTTGCAGGTAAGATGTAGAAAGTGAAAAGCGGGTGTGGCAGGGGGAGGGTCAAGGTGACCCAGATGGGCAAGGGCCCAGGGGGCATTAATTAGCATCTTCCTGCCTGTTGTCTCTGACAAGGGCAGGTAAATTTGGTAATCAATGGGCTCCGGAGATCCTTGACATTCCATTCTTCCAGGGGCAGATGACTTTATGGCCTCCATTTTCTTGATCTGACCCGATTTCCTATTTCTACACTAACTACCTGTCCCCAATTCTGGCTTCACTCTCACCACTTCCATTTAATATAGTAACAGAGGTCCTACCAGAGAAGTTAGACAAGAGAAAGAAATAAAAGGTGTCCCCTACATAAGACATCAAATTGCTCCTGATTATAGACAACAGGCTCCTATTTCTACAAAAATATAAAATACACAAAAAATAAGAATTAATAAATAAATTCAGTAAAATTTTAGGATAGAAAATCAACATATAAAAATCAGTAATGCTTCTATCCACTAATAGTGAACTATCTGAAAATAAATCAAGGAAAAAAACCATTTATAATAGTTATAAATATGTACTTGGGAATAAATTTTAAAATGGAAGTAAAAGATTTGTAGACTGAAAATTATAAAACATTGATCAAAGAAATTGAAGAAGACACAAAAAAATTAGGAAAGTATCACAGGTTCATGGGTTGAAAGATTAATATTTTTTAAACATCCCTAATACCCAAAATGATCTACAGATTTAACACAAAACCTTTCAAAAATACAATGTCATTTTTCATAAAAATGGAGAAAATTCTAAAATTCATGTGAAATCACAATAAAATCACAAGTAAAGAAAGCAATCTTGATCAAAAAGAATAAAGCTGAAGGCATCACACTACAAGACTTCAAAATATACCACAAGTCCTAATAACAAAATGCATGGTGTTAGCATAAAACAGCTAGAGTAGGGGAAATACCCAGAACCAAATGCATGCATTTCAAGTCAACTGGTTTTTGACAGAAAGGTACCAAGAACTGACAAACAAAAAAACACAATCTCTTCAATAAATGGTGTTGGAAAAACTGGAAATCCACATGCAGAAGAATGAAATTAGTCTCTTAATCTCACCTAAGAATCAACTCAAAATGAATTTAAAAACATAAATGGAGGCCAGAAATTAAAACCACTAGTAGAAATCATAGTTGGAAAAGCTCCATGACATTAATCTCAGCATTGACTGTGAATACAACCACACAACAGAGAAAACAAAAGCAAAAATAGACAAATGAGATTACATCAAACTAAAAACCTTCTGCACATCAAAGTAAGCAATAGACTAAAGAGACAATATACAGAATGGGAGAAAATATTTGTATGTATCTGGCAAGGGGTTAATATCCAAAATATATAAGGTACCAAAAAATCAATAGCAAGAAATCAAACCAAGTTAAAAATGTGCAAAAGCACTTAATAGATGTTTCTCAAAAGAAAACATACAAATGGTCAACAGGCATATAAAAAAATGTTAAACATTTACTGATCATCAGAGAAATGCAAATTAAAAACCTGAAATATCCCCTCAGGCCTGTTTGGATGACTATCAAAAAGAGGAGATACCAAGTGTTAGGAAGAATGTGGAAAGAGTGAACTTTTGTACCATGTTGGTGGGAATGTAAACTAGTATAATCATTATGGAAAACATATGGTGTTTCCACAAAAATAGTCCTTCCACATGATCCAAACTTCTCACTACTGGGTATATTTCCCAAAATAAATGAAAGCAGAATGCTGAAGAGATATCTGCACCCCATGTTTATTGCAGCATTATCCAAAATAGGCAAAAACATAGAAGTAACCTATGTGTCCCTGATCAGATGAACCCATAAAGTGTATATATACATTAAATGCAATACTAGTTACCCATATAAAAGAAGGAAATCATATAATTTCCAAAAACATGTAGGAATTTTCAGGACATTATACTAAATGATATAAACCAGGCACAGAAAGACAAATATCACATGATCTCAGTCATTCGTGGAAACTGAAATAGTGGGACTTGGGTATAGATCACTGGTAGAGCACATACTTAGCAAGTGCAAAGACTTGGCCTCAATACCTAGGAAATAAATAAGTAAACCAGTAAAATGAAAAAGCTTATCTCACAGAAGTAGAGAGTAGAATGGTAGGTAGATGCCAGAACTGGGTTGGTTGGAGAGGGTTGGTTAGGAAGATGTTGGTCAAACAACACAAAATTTCATTAGATAAGAGGAATAAATTCAAGAGAGCGATTGTAAAACATGGTGATTATAGTTAATAACGTGTTGTATTCTTGCAAAAAGCTAAGAGTTGATATTAATGTTCTCACCACAAAAATGATAATTATGTGAGGCAATACATGTTCATTGTCTAGATTTAGTCTAGACAATGTTTATTGCAGTGTGTATTTATGTGAAAACCTCATTTACATAGTAAATACTTATGACTTTATGTGTCAATTTTAAAATGTTTTAAATAATAATGACAAAAGAGTTATTAATATAAGAAATATCTTCCTATTCTTGGCTTATTGGAAATTTTAAACTAGAAAAGGATTAAAATTTTAGCACTTGGCCGGGGGGCGGGACAGCGGGCGGCCACATAGAGGTCCGCCCCAGGCGCGCGGGACCCTCCCTGCAGCCTCAGAGCTGGACCTCAGCTGCCCGCCGCCCATGTACCGCCTCGCGCTGTCCCGCTGCTGCTGCTGCTGCTCGCCCTGCTCCTGGTCGCAGGAGCCCCCAGGCCAGGGTCAGAGCACCGCGAAGCCTGGCGTGGGGGCCAGGGCTGCAGGCTGCAGTCGTTCTGCCCGACCGACCGCTATTTCTACCTGCAGGCGGTCAACTCCGGAGGCCAGAACCTCACATGCTCGCCCCCAGGTGAAACACTAGTCAAAGTAGTAGTCTCATCTCTTTCACCTAAAGAATTAGTTGGAATCCATGTCCCTAAACCTTTGGTCAGGAATGCTGGAACATTTTTGGTGAGATATAGGATGTATGAAATGGTCAATGAAGTGTCGAAGATAGAGATCCTCTATGATAATGAACATGTGGCTCAGTCTCCCTATATTTTAAAAGGACCAGTGTACCATGAATACTGTGAGCATCCCGAACAAGGATCCTCAGACCTAGCAGAGAACTCTTTCTTGTCCAACCAAGGAACCACAGATTGAAGAGGATTTCGTTTCCTTCCCCAGCATCAATCTCCCACAGATGCTAAATGAAGTTCCCAAAAGATTTGGGGATGAGAGGGGTGCTATGGTACATTACACGATTCTCAATAACCACATTTACCAGAGATCTTTAGGAAAACACACAGACTTCAAAATGTTCTCTGATTAAATTTTGCTGTCACTGGCAAGAAAGGTCCTTCTCCCAGATTTAGCATTTTATATTAATCTTGGAGATTGGCCCCTGGAGCATCGAAAAGTCCATGACATCCCTGGCCCTATACCTATCATTTCCTGGTGTGACTCTCTGGATTCAAGAGCTGCTATCCTTCCAACCTGTGACATCACCCACTCCACGCTTGAAGCAATGAGGGGTGTCACCAATGATCTGCTCTCTATTCAGGGAAATACAGGGCCTTCCTGGATCAATAAAACAGAGAAAGCTTTATCAGAGATAGAGATAGTTGTGAGGAGAGGCTGCAGTTGGTACAGCTATTCAAAGAAAACCCACAACTGCTAGATGCAGGAATTACAGGATATTTCTTTTTCCAGGAGAAGGAAAAGGATCTTGGAAAAGCCAAGTTGATGGGTTTCTTTGATTTCTTTAAGTACAAGTATCAGGTGAACGTTGATGGGACCGTGGCTGCGTACAGGTATCCATATCTCATGTTGGGAGACAGCCTGGTTCTGAAGCAGGACTTGCCCTATTATGAACATTTCTATGTGGCACTTAGGCCATGGAAACATTATGTTCCAATCAAAAGAAATCTTAGTGATTTACTAGAGAAAGTTAAATGGGCCAAGGAAAATGATGAAGAAGCCAAGAAGATTACAAAGAAGGGCCATTTATTGCTGGGCAACCTGCTACAGCCACATAGGCCTTACTGCCTCTACTACAGAGTTCTACAGAAATATGCAGAGTGCCAGTTCAGCAAGCCTGAGATCCATGATGGAATGGAACTTGTTCCTCAGACAGATGATAACACATTCATCTGCCAGTGCCACAGGAAAAGGTCTTCAAGGGAAGAGCTTTAAGGTGGCCGAGATTCCCACTCCTGTGTATGCCAGCTACATCTTTAAGTGAAGACTTAAGATAGATGCTAAACTGTGAAGAAAAATACAGGAGATATTTCTCTTGGTGGCTTTATATAATGTGGATGGATATAGCAATATTTGAGCAAGTAATACCAAATATCTTTGGATGTTAATTCTTTTAGGTTAAAACTGCTGTTATCAGCATCATAGTTTTCTCATAAAAGAATATATGCAGATCATAGATTGAGAAGCTTGCCAAAATACAAATCACTCTCTGTGAATCTGTTGACACCATGCCCATTGACTTATTTCTATCCCTTGTTTACTTTCTGTCTTCTGCTTCTGTTTGTGAAGAGAAAATATTTGTACAGGGAAAAAACAGTTTAGTATTTAAAAATATTTTTAAATGAGTACAAAATTTTTCTAATATTTCATCTTCTTTCTATTCTAGAAAATTGTACTACTTAATATTTTTGCTTTGATTCTTAAATAATTTCTATTCTGCAATAGTTTGCATCTGTATCACTTATACTGTTATTTTCCCCAGCTTTTAATCTTCCTGCATAATACAAGATTTCATATTTCTTATTTCTGAATTGCTGACCCTGAGCTCTGTTGTCATAACTGATAATGACTATGGGATTCAAACAAAATTGTGCTAGTGAGAGTAATAATTCACACTGGCATTCAAACTTTCTGCTTAAAGTGAGGATGATGGTGAGGTTGAGGATCTTTCTGACATCTCACTGAAAAGCCATATCATTCCTTCCAACAGGTGACTTTCATGTTGATCCTCTAGTCGTCAATGCCCCATTAGTTACATGTGTAGGAGAAAATCTCCTAAAATGCTAATATTTCAAATTTTTTCTCCAGTGTTTTAGTCAGCTTTTTCACTGCTGAGACTAAAATACCCAACAAGAACAATTAGAGAAGAAAAAGTTTATTTGGGGACTCCAGGTTTCAGAGGTCTAAGTGAGCTGGCTCCATCCCTTGGGGCTCAAGATGAAACTGAACATCATTTCTGAAGAGTGTGGCAGAGAGAAGCACTCACACGATGATCAGGAATCAGAGAGAAAGAGACTTCACTTGGTGGATACAAAATATATACCTCAAAGCTACGCCCCAGTGACCCACCTCCTCCAGCCACAACCTATTGGCCTTTACTGAAGGCATTCAGCTACCTCTCAGTTAATTCCTATTAGGGAACTAACACAATAAATGTGTTAAGGCGCTCGTAACCCAATCATTTCACCTCTGAGCCTTCTTGCATTGTCTCACACATGAGGTTATATCCAAACCATAACATCCAGTTTCTAAGACTCATTCTCTCCATTCTTAGGTTTTCAGGCCTGTGTCATAAAGAATAGAGTGGAAGATGAAAAAGTGTGAGGCAAATATAATGTCTTCAATTCTTCAGCAGAAGTGGGACTAACATATCTTTTGTCTTTGGATAATTAGCATTTCATCATCAAGAATGCTCTTGTATTCTTCACCTCTCTTCCTTTTCCAAATAAATATTGACCTCATTGACTTAGGTCATGCCAGTCTATCCTGAATGCTTCCTGACCATTATATAAAGAAGGATATGGCTGTACGACTGCTGTTCACCAAATGATGATGGATGCAGTTGCCAATCCCTAAGAAAGTTCTTGGTATCCTAAAACATCCCAATACACCAGTTTTTCCAATTACACCTGGGTGTCTTCTGATAGGCAAATAGGATGGGATTTGTGATGAGTAGAAAGATCCAGGTAGGCAAAGTTGTTTTCCTTTACACGTTTTCCTCAGTATCTTTTAAGCCCAAGACCTTTGGGCCTGGGTCTTCCTGCCATGGGTAGCACTATGGAGTGCTCTGATCTCTACTGCTATGAAAAGGCATAAGGCATCATCTACACAAGTCAGAAAAGAGTTCACCGAGGTCCTCTGATTCCCTAGTAGGGAAATAGAAGCTGTGTCCACTATGAAGCTCTTTGTGTATCATATTATTGAAATTGGGGCTGAGATTTAGACTTAACCCAATCACCAGCCACTAGAAAAATGTACTATTCAATGCCAACAGACGAACATGACCTAAAAGGGCTTCAGATCATTCAAAAGAGCAAGCAAGAATGCACCTTCCTGTGAGAACAGGACCCTTTGTGTTCTCTGGGAACGCTTAGAATCATCTACCTATTTTCATGCCATCAGGTATTTCTTTGATTATTTGGTATTCATGGATTTGCTACTAGTTTTGTAAAGTTTCAAGAGTTTGAAAGAATCTAAGATTTGAAGTCACTTGCAATGTAGATTTAACTTACTTGACAGTTGTCTCATCACTAAAATAAATCTTGCCTGACTTTTATGGTATTATTAGCAATTAATGTGAGATTCCTTACACAATGACTTGCATGTGGTAGGTACTGAAGTCAAAAGACAACTGCTCCTCTTTCTTCTGTCATTAATACCAGTTTTAATTTTCCACCATGACTAATAAAATGGAGCAAAATGATGCTACTTAAAATCTCACACTTTTTTCAAGTGAAAATGAAAAAGCCATTTGACCTGTAGAAGCAACTCCAAATGTAGCAGCAAAGATATGCTTGGTGCATTTCAGTTTACAAATAGACTCTGAAGTCAGCACTCAACAAAGTGACAAAGCCCAACAGCTCTCTCGGATGACTCAGTTGGAAGGATCCATGCATGTGTCTTGTGTAATCACTTGGTGTGAGGTCTGCAGATTGAAGCTCTCTCTTCTGAACCTTACCAGTTGAATATTACCAGCACAAAGAGGTGTGGTTTAATTCCAGCATGAGAAATGGGTAAATGGCCTCAGTATAAAGTTTCTGAAATGAATGTGTTAGGATTAGTTTGTATTATCTTATAGGAAAATGGAGTGAACAGGATCTAGGCATTGTCCAGAAGGTTAAAGGTTGATTCTCTGTTAGAACTTATCCTAGGTAAAGATCAGTCTGATTTATACCCTGTCTCATATTTATCTATCTTATCAATGGGTGATCCAGCTACCCCAGGGTTCATGGTGTGCAGATGGTGTACATAGACGAAAGGGGAAAATGAGGATATAGTAAACCAGATTCCTTTATAATCAATTGTTTAAGAAAGATCTGTGGACTATTATATGTGGTAGCATTGTGGAAAACATATGACTTATAGTATTTTACTATAATGTACATAATTTCATGTTTTATGTCAGCAAAAATATAAGTACTTGAAAATAATTCTAATGGTTTTAAATCATAGACCTAATGTAATTTGTTTCTATTTATATACGTGTATTTTTAAATCATTTTAATCTTGACTGTATTATATTTTATTTTTTATACTTTGAAAATATTCAGCACTATCTCATAGTGTTTAAAATATAATTTATTCTTTAGATTCCAATAACTTTAACATTTGCAAAGTAATTTACCCCTGGTAGCTATTTATTTACAATTGCTACTCTTATGAAATTTGTAGAATGGATAGTTATTTTCCTATTCAGAGAGGAAGAAATAGATTCTCAGAGGTGAATGAATCAGTTGCTCAATGTCACCAGGTATTCTGTGACAGAGAAAGGGTCTCAATACCATTGTTAAGGACTCACCATTCAGGAGTCTTTTCACTCCACCCTATGCCTTCTCAAGCATCCAGATAATCTAAAATATGGAAAATGCATTCATTTAATGTGCACCCAGGGCCAGGTAGCCTCTCCTGCAAGTTTTCTATTCTAAAAGAAAAGTCTCCAGGAGACCCATTCACAATTCTCTTCATCAAACACGAAGACACTATTCCTATGTTTGACAATATTCTATGCCTTCTGTAAATGAACCATGGACATAGTTCCAGGACTGACATGACTCACAGAGTCCTGGCTGACTACACAGCACCCACTGGAATAGGTCCTGATGCTGCACACATGAACCAACTGCTCGCCCTGTCCTGCTATGTATAGTGGTCACTAGGGGGCCCAGTAAACCCCTGAATAAAGGAGCACCAAAAGGGAGGGCACATATGCCCTGCAGTTACACTGTGGTTAAGCAACTACCTGCTGAGGCATTTATTTAAACTATGTCTTTTGGAAGACTGAGTCCATTCATCCAGACATGATTCCAGGTGTCCTCTCCTGCCCTTCAGAGTGCACAGAGAC
Organism: Sciurus carolinensis; assembly: GCF_902686445.1. Lineage (NCBI taxonomy): Eukaryota > Metazoa > Chordata > Mammalia > Rodentia > Sciuridae > Sciurus > Sciurus carolinensis. The sequence goes on from NC_062224.1 coordinate 53,255,061, forward strand.
CAGAGCTTACCTTGTCATTCTAAAATCAAACTGCCCCTAATACAGATATGTTCTCTTGCATTCTGAATACCTCCCATGAAGCATCCTAACCAGGAGGCCACATTCCAACACCTTGGTGCCTCTGGTTACACTCCTGGGGGAGGGGTTTGAGCTTCACATGCCACATATGATTCATATCACTGTAGTATGTTTCCATTATCTAAAACTAAACAGATTAATATACACTTATGAAACCCATTTGTTTCCTGAAAATTTGGTTCAAGAGGCTTTTAATAATCCCTGTGGATAGAGGCTTAAATAACCCACACTAGCATCTGTATGTCCACAAGCCAGGGAACAAGACACAGAAGAAGAAAGAAATGCCCGCAAATGGACAGAGCTTTTTCTATTTTGGTTTGGGGGCTCTCTTGGAACAGTTGTGCATTGTCACATTTTTTAACTAAACAAGTAGCTCTCAAAGCTCATGGAGAACAAGAATTGCTATACTGCAAGCAAACAGAAAGTGGTTAAAAATGGTGGTGAAGCTCAATGTCAGAAGTTCCTAATTTCCACTTGCTTAGGAGATGACAAGAGGTAATGAGGCTCCTTCTACAAAGAACAGGTTTTGTAGGAAATTTACATTGAGGTAGTGTGGGAGTAGGGGATGAGAAGGAAAATGAGAAAATACCAGCAGGGGATTATTTAAACCTCTGATATTTAAAGAATTTTTCAACAGGTTAAATCTTTCAAGAGATCTTTTATTAATTTATTTATTTGACAAGTTAAAGAGACAAGGATCTACATATTAGTATAAATGTCTTATTTATTGGAAGAAAGTATCACTCTAATATCTGTGTTATAATAGCCTCTTAACTTAAATGGGGGATGTGGATTGAAAAAGTACTTTTTTTTTCTCATTTGTGGGATAAAATAAAAAGTGAAATCCCTTTGTTATATACTATATAAATCACTTTTAAAAAATAATATTTCATTTTAAATTTGGACTGTTTCTAAAAGTTAATTGTGAACTTTCAATAGAAGAGAATTATGAAAGACATGTTTGTTAAATTTTAAACAAAACTACACATTTGTATTCTACTGACTATAAGAAGCTTCATTATGATTTCTAAATCCTATTTCCAATCTCTCCTCGATGGTTGACAAAGACAGAATTGGGGAGTTAGGATGTGTAACCTTGCGGAGGCCTACTAAAATGGAACTATGTGCTCCTTTGTCTCAATAGACAGGAGGGAGGTTGCCTAGACACTAATTTGGTACACCCATCACTCTGGACAAAAGTAGGTCACATTTACCATGGGCTTTGGTTTTTTTCATGAATGAAGAGATTGGCATTGTTCATCATTGTTCATCCTAAATTTCTCTTCCACACCACTCTTCTTGGATTTTATGACTAAACTCACATCCTGAGTAATAGAAATCCAGATCTTACACAGTTGGTCTCTATTTGCATCTCTGAGAATTTGGCCTGATTTCCTTGATCATATAATCAAAAAGCAGAGGTCAGGTCAAAAAAATACTCCCCACAAGTCAGTCACAGCGGTGCACACCTGTAATCCCAGCACCTTGGGAGGCTAAAGTAGGAGTTCAAAGTCCAACTCAGCAACTTAGAGAGGCCCTAAGCATATCAGTGAGACCATGTCTCTAATTAAATATTTAAAAAGGGGACTGTGGATGGGTTCAGTGGTTAAGCACCCCTGGGCTCAAACCCCCTACTCCTGTACCAAAAAAAAAAAAAAAAAAAAAAGAAAGAAAAAGAGTACCACACAACCCCCACCCCACATACACATTTTCTTCCTCTGAGGAATTTTTATTATCCAGATGAAATTGAGCAAAACAAATAAAAGAGAACTATTTGGTAGTTTTCATAAAAATTCAGTAGAAAATATTATATATTATATTAATCAAGATCTTTTTATTTGCCAGCAAATAAAGTTAAGGAACACCAGTGCCTCTAGAAAGAGTGCTACTTGAATACAGAGGAGAGTCACATTTTAACCACGCCCCTTTCTCTGAGTTTGGTACAATATGTATTACCCTTCCAGAAACACACAGAAAAGTATTACTGAAAATAAAAATAAATAAAAGAAAATAAGTTAAGTGTTATGTTTAGTCACATGTAGTAAAATATCCTAGATTTTCCTATAAGATTATTTCCTGAAACATGTAGAGATAATATAAAACTTATTTTTTCATTTCCATCTTTCTTATCCTAGCATATAGGACCAGATCAGACATTGCTTCAAAATACAGTCTGTGTATTTGTACACACACACACACACACACACACACACACACACATTTTTGTGTGTGGTGATGGGGATAGAACTCAGGGCCTCCTGCACACTAGACAAGAACCATATCCCCAAAGCCTCAAATATATTTTTAAGGTGAACAAAACCTACTACTTTTATGTAAGCAATACTAATTTCTACTACTGTCTCTCACAACCTTCCACATACCTGTGATAGGTGTGAACTGATATTCAATAAGTGCTTGATGGAATTTAATTGGAGAGGATATATATTTCATCCTTTTTCTACTTTCCAATCTCATAAAGTTTTTGTTTCTTAATTTAATTTTATTATTATATTTTTCATTTGAGACAAGAGTCTCCCAAGTTGTCCAGGCTGGCCCTGAACTTCTGGCCTCTTCCTGCCTCAGTTTCCCAAGTAGTTGGAATTATAGGTATGTATCACAGTGCCTGGTCTGGTAAAGTTGTTAGACTTTAAATACTCATTTTCCTTTTCATTTCTTAACTAATGTATTTTCTAGGATTGGCAATCCTTCACATTTTATCTACAATCCTTTATATTAGGGCTGTTTATGACAAACTGAGAACTGAATAATTACATTCATTCTAGTCAATCATTACTGTGACAATCCCAATTACTACTGTCACTTTAATTCTTGATTTTTTAAAATAAAATTCCAAATTTATTAAAAATTGGAAATCCATTGTTTCTTTCATATTCGATTTGCTCTGACAGAAATTCTTTACTTATTTCGCAATGTATTTTCGAGAGAATAGATTGACTATAGGAACAAAATAATGCTCAAGTTGTTCTGTCCTGAGACACTTAAGAAAGAATGCCACACAGTTATCAAAGCAGAGTACTAGATCTTTGGGGTGCCACTGACTATCCAATGGGTTCTGGGTACATACATGCAGGAAGGCAGTTTTCACATGATAAGAACAGAATTTATCCAATTCTTTTCGGTTTTCAAACTTCTTTTCCAGCTGTTCCAAAATATTTCATTAGTTTTAAATAATCTTTCCTGCAACATTTTACCACATCATTTTCACAACGTTTTAGATTGCCCATGGTGGTTCAAAATATTCTTTTCAATGTGAGAGAAAGAGAGTTGCCATGTCTGTTCTTGAAAACCATTTCCGTTTTTTGCATGCTTGGGTACAAGGTAAAAAATGGCCGTTGTCTTAGTTTCTTCCTAACTTTTCTCCAAGCCAGTTATGATGGGTAGACCTTGCTGAGTGCTAGCAGGCCAGGTACTTTTTGATTCCAAAGCCAGAATTATATCTACAGATATTTTTTCAGGTTTTCTAATAAGAAGTATTACAGTAGGACTCCCTCGCTTTTTCTTCTCCATAATGACATCTATACCTTCAATGTTTTTAATGTCTTCTTTAATGAATTTCCTAAATTTTGACAACATCTTCGAAGCTTTTAATATTTCCTCTTCTACAAACTGCTTCAGAGGATTTCCTTTGGGATTTCTCTTGAACTTCACAAAGTAATGAGCACCACTATTACAATATTCTTCTAGCTGAATTCTGGGGACTTCCAGTTTAAACATGACATCAAATTCATAGGTGCAGAAATCTTCACGCGCTCATAGTAGCTCCCGGTACAGCAGCAGCTCCACACCTTTGAACTCGGAATCAAAGTCCAGCAATCTCCGAAGCAGGTGGTCTCCGACCTTCTTCACCACCTCCGCTGCTGCTGAGATTTCCTGGCGCCTGAGCCTCAACGTGTCCAGCTCAGCCCGGGGCTTCCAGCCGCCAGGCGCCCCCTCCCGCACGCCCAGACTCGGGGCCCTGGGCCGGAGTGAGGAGCAAGGTACTTCCGCGGGTTCTGGCGAAGGAGGCTTCGGTGCCTCGGCGGGAGCCTTCTTCGCCTGAGCTGGGTTGGTGCTACTAACGCCAGAGGGCGGCGCAACCTTCGCGCGCAGAGCTGCCTTTTTGGAGCGGCTCCGAGTGCACGTTCCTGCAGCTCCTCCTGGGGGTCTCCGGCGCTCTTGGTCTGCAGAGATCGTGACTCCCGGACAGGGCCGCACTTTCTTTCCCACGTTGAGCTGGGCTGCCCGGGGAGCAGCGGGAGACTAGCGGGGCTCGGTCAGGGCGACCCTTGTACTCGGCTCCGAAACCTTGCGGGTGGCAGCTCCGGCTTTGGAAGCAGTCCCAGTCGCCTTTCCGCGTTGGGGTTCCATGACTGGTGCTCCCCGTTGCTCAAAAGAAGAGTCTACTTCGGGAAGAGGCCATGGGAGGAGGAACTAGCAACTGTCTTGATGGAAATGAAACTTAAAGGTGGCGCGAACGCAGCGTCTGCGGCCTCAAAGTCTTTTTATAAGGCTAGACAGGTAGTTTTTGTTTAAAATGCTGGCAAAAATGTATAGAAAAGTAAAATGCTATATACTGTTAGTAAGAACGTACTATGGAGGTTCCTTAGAATGCTAAAACTATAATACAGCTGTCCCACTTCTGAGTATTTATGCAAAGGAAGTGAATCAGCATACCGAAGAGATATATGCACTTGTTTATCACAGTATTATTCATGATAGCTAAGATATGGAATCAGCCTAGGTGCTCATCAACAAATGGAGAGATAAAGAAAATGTGGTAGACATGCACAATGGAGTATTATTTAGCCATTAAGAAGAAAAAAATCCTGTGATTTGCAGCAAATGGATGGACCTAAAGAACATTATGTGAAGCAAAATAACACAGACACAGAAGCTAAAAAATAAAAAAATAAGTGAAAAGTTAAAAAATTGCCTTAATGCAGAATAGTGATTACTAGAGATTGGGTGTGAGGTAGGAGAGAAGATGGAGATAAAGGGAGGTTGGATTTGATCAATGCACACTGTATAAATGTGTAGAAAAATCACTGCAGAATCTACTAGTATGTACAATCAATACAAATTAATCAAAAAAGAAAAAAAATTATTTAAAAAAGAAAATTTTTGTTTGTGTTTAGGAAAAAATGTTCTTACTGTAGACAAATGCACATGCATTCATCTTTCAGGAAGTTGAACCTAGGTAATATGACATGTTTTCCCTCTTAGCTGCCAGAAGATGGAAAGTTAAATGTAATAAAGAATTATATTAATTCTACCACTTTAAGCATCTAGTAGTATCTTTTCTCTTTGCTTCCTTCAACAACTTTAATCTATTTTTATTCCCAATTGCCCTATTTTTCCTTTATATTTAATTTCAATTATTTCAAGTACAAACTCTAGACATGATGATAATAAATAATAATATAAATAGCTGCATATATCATATAGTCAAAATTTCCAGTAAATTCAAATATAATATTGATTAATGTTTGAATATTAAAAACATCGTGTCATTGGGGAAACAATACCCTAAAAAGCACACTTCTCTATGCTTTTTTTTTTTTTTTTCTGTGTATCTTTAAACCACAATGAATGTCCAGAAAGTCAACATGGGAGTCATATCCTAGGCACTGTGACCACTTGAGAACCACATGAGACTCCTAGGTAAGTCAGGGACCCAGATGGACCACACACCCAAAATTCTAGCCAAAAAAAGAGGAAAGCCAGTATAAGTAGATGTACATCTTGGTAACCATTCAGTCAGGTGATGTGTTGGAGACACAGAGAATGTAACAACTCTAAAGTTTCCCAGACACCATTGAACCAGTGCAGAGTTCAAACTGACCACAAGTGACAATGATCCCTCAGTATCACACACATACTGATAGCACAGGCCTGGGAGTAACAGGGCTCCAATTATTTTTTTACATGAAAAATATGAACATATGACACAGCTTAAAAGGCTGATTAAGGAAGAGCTACAACTTATTTAAATTGAAATAATGATAAAAACCCAGGGGGAAAATACTATGAATATAAAGCAGACCAATTTAGATGTCTATCCTCTGTCAAAGTGTCATTTACTGAACAATTTACTTTTCTTCTGACACAAAACATAAAATTTGCCTAGAAAATATGAAAGAAAATGAAAGCGGTCTATAGAGTATATAGAGTAGTTTAAAAATTGTCTCCCTGAAAACAAAACCAATGCACATAGCCCATTGAATTTTCTTAAAATTCAATCTGATTATTAACTCATACTTAGACAAACATTTTCGAAGCATTGAGTTAAATAACTATAGGAGGAAACAAAGGTGAATAAGACACATCACTGTCCCCTGTAATCTAATGTACTTTCATAGCTTCCTGCATATCCAAATTCCTTACCAAGGTTTCCTTCCTTCCTTCCTTCCTTCTTTCCTTCCTTCCTTCCATCCTTCCCCTTCCTTCCTTCTTCCTTCCTTCCTTCCAACTGTTATTACTATTGTTTGTTTTCATTATTCCAACCTACCCTTTTAAGTTTTCTCCCACTACTTAAAATATCTCTAATGCTTCAACAAACTAAAGTTTTTTCTCTCAACTTTTGGGCTTCACTTACTTCATCTCCCCAATGACAACCGGTCTTCCCAATCTCCACACACTAAAACTCTACCAATCTTTCTGACTTCAACACAAATCATTCCCTGCCTTACACCTTGACATTTGACCAAAGTCATTCAGATCATGGATCTGTCACTTCCTGTGTGACTTCAGATAACTTCTAGCTTCTGTTATCTCATCTGTAAAACAGAGATAACACTTACACTAGAAGGTGGTTTTAAATATTAAATGAGATAATTAAATAAATTGTTTACCATGATATGGTAAATTGTAAAGGCCTATAAATATCTGCTACCATTATACCATTTACTTTAGTAACAAAATAAGTGAACATTTTCTTCACAGAAAATCACAGATATTGGTTCTTTTCTAATGTCTTTTGTTAATATTATTTTCCCATTGTGGTTTTTCCTACCACATGACATTTCCAAATTCAAATGTGTTGCATTTGAATTGTACAATACAGTCAGTAAATAAATATTGAGTATTTAAGCACATCTTTCAAAAATTCGTATTTTTGCTTTTATATTGCTAGAAATCTGATGACTGGTTTATCAGGAGCCTGTGTGTTTAGATTTCTACTGCCCAGAAAAGTTCACTTTGTGCTGCCTCTTAAAATCTTCCTATTTATCAACTTCCAGTTCAGATTCACCTATTTCCCATCTGTAGCCTTTGCTAGACATAATTTCTCACTTCATTGAGTATTCATAGGTCTTCAGTCTGAAGTCACTTTATAATAACCTGCTTCACTATGTAGTTAGTTATGCATGCATATTTTTCACATGCCCTAACCCATTGTAAACTCCTTGTGTCTAGGAAATACTCCTTTGATTTTAGACCATTGCATTTAATAGTTTATTCAAACAATAATTCATTCCTTAATTCATCCCTTGTTCATCCCCTTACTCTCCCAAGAAACAATTGCAAATGCTTGCAATTGTTGAGCACAGTATCAATAAGCACAGGGCTAAAAGATAGGAAATCAGGATTTGAGTCTCAGTTTTCCACTTGCTGTTTTGACTCAGTTTTTCTGACATGGTTTCTTCAACTGTAAATGTTTTTGTAAAGATTGAATTCTACATGCAAATACAGAAATATTACAGAATCACCTAGTTGAATCACTACAGATGCTAAATCAAGTCAATGTTTTTCTCTTATCTTCACCAACACATTATGTGTTAAAAGAAGGACTCCCAGGAATCAGGAATGCTAAGTTCTAAAGTAAACCTTTTTATTTATTTATTTATTTATTTATTTATTTATTTACTTTGGTGGAGAATATGAATTGTGGAAAATGCTGTAGAGAATATCCCTGGATCAGTAAAACCTTTGTAAAAGTAGTCACAGTGCGGGACAGGGGCTAGGGAATGACAAAACTGAAAGCCAATACAGCAAACATCAGCTCCCTAGTTGAAAACTGTTGATTACTGTTGCTGTTTTGTAAGGAGAAAAGAGCAAGTTGCATATTTCAACAAACTTGCATTCCTGGTAAAATAGAATTTCCTTCCTGTGACATGAGAGCAAGCTGTATTCTCCACAGATCCTAGTGTGAGTCTGCATTTCTGATTTCTGCTGAAGTGTGTGTGTGTGTGTGTGTGTGTGTGTCCTTAAGGAACATTGAATTTCCCTCTATTCTTTCTGTTTGCTGTGTCAGCAAGACTAACAAGACCAGATTCATATCCAAAGTCAAACTTTACTTAATTCAGGACCTCCAAACTCAATCTAATCTATCAAATATAGAATACAGCAACAACTTGCTCTCAGTTTTTCCAACCTAGAATTAAAATTACTTTAAACTATCAGCAAGTCCAAAGGTAGCCTCTCTGCTGTGGAAATTACATGAAAAATATATAAATTCAGTAGAATTTCTATTTCGTGTTTTGGTGATTCAACACTAACAAATGGGAAAACCCCAAAATCTCATTCTGTTGTTAAAGTTCCAAAATCTACCGCTGCCTTTACAGGTCTTAAAATAAGTTTAGAATTAAAAACATTTTTATAGTAAACTTTTTGTTTCATTCTCATAGTTTTATAGAGAAATTTTAGATTCAAATAAGTTAAAAGACAAAATACTATAAATGGTTTCATTTAAAAGTTAGAGTTTAAGGGTTAGATATAACTCAGCTCAGTAGTAGAGCACTTTCTTAGCATGTGTGAGGCACTCTGAAAAATTAAAAATAAATGTATTACTTCTTCTCACATGGAAAACCAGATGCACAAATCTCTGAATTTAGTCCTTCTTATAATGTTGCACAATTTTGCAAATTTAGACAGCTTTCAGACTTAACAAAGTACCACTCTTCCATGGTGTATTTATTCAGAACCATTCCATTTGCTTGATATAATTATACTCAGAGTTAATGTCTAAATTACTACCTGCCATGGTCCCATTGTTTTATGAAACAAATCATATGCATAAATCATTTCATATTACCTTTAGCTATACTGAATGCCCTATGTTTGCCTTATAATAGCATCTCTAAAAGGCATGTTTATAGCATGATTCAAGTTTATGAAGGATATATTTATAGTGATTTACCACCTAAGCAAAAAACTAAAATGTCAGAAAATTGGCAAACTATTCTGCTGCTTTAAAAAATTAAGGTGTTTTGATTTTGTGGTTTTTGCATAGAACAGAATGGAACAATATATAGCAATGCTGTTTTGTCACATAAGGATTGCCCTAGTTCCCTTCAGAAAGCAAAATAGACACTAAAATATGCACAAGTCAAATATATACTTATTTATCTCTTGATGTGGTCAAGAGATAATTCTGGAAGTGAGGGGGTAATAGGGATTGAACCCAGGGGCACTGTACCACTGACCCATACCACGAGCCCTATTTATTTTTTATTTTGAGACAGGGTCTCTCTAAGTTGCTTAGGGCCTCACTGAGTTACTGAGGCTTATGATCCTCCTGCCTCAACCTCTGAGCCACTGGGATTACCAGGCATGCACCACCACACCTGGCTCAAGAGATAATTTTTTAAATGCAGAATAAAATATATGCAATTAATTATGAAAGATGATTCTTTTTTTTCCTGGGGTTTCTTTTTTTTAATTTTTTTTGAAAGGTGATTCTTAAAGTCACTATGGCTGTCCACAAATTACTGTAAAACACAATGGCATGAAACAATCATTTTTATGACCATAGCTTCTGAGAGTAAGTAATTCAGACAAGACATTGCATATACAGCTTATCTCTGATCTTGGGTGTCTGACTCAAAGGGAAGGGGCCAGAATCATCTCTAGGCTTGCTTGCTTACATATCTGGCAGTTGATGCTACTTGTTGCAGTCTGTCCATATGAGTCTCTTACAGTATGAGGGATCAGTTCCAAAGAAAATCATCTTAAGAAAGAGCCAAACCAATACCTTTATCATTTTTATGATTTAGTCTTGAAAGTCTCAAGCCCATGCAGGATGAAGGGAAATCATTTCTCAGTTTTGGTTCTTAATGGTGGTAGAAAAATTCTGAAAGAGCTTATGAGATTGGAAATATTTATGTGGCCATTATTGGAAAGTCCACCAAGAAGCAAACACCCTTATTAAGGTACAGAACTTTCCTATTCCCCGCAGAAAGTTCTCTCATGCCCATTCCAGTCAATCCAACCCACTGCTTTTCCAGTAAATGACTCTTGGTTTACTGCACCATGATAATTTTGTCTTCTCAAAACATTCATATAAATTTAATAATATAATTTTTAGTCTTTTACATCAACTTCCTTCTCTCAGCATATCTTTCAGCTTCTTGTGGATTATTGATGGTATCAGTAGAATTTGTTTTCTCTTCTTAATGCAGAGTAGTATCCCATTGAATGCAGCAATTTTATTCTATTAATTTCCATTCTCCTGCTCATGGACATGTGAGATAGTCCCTTTTGGGGAATGTTATGAGTAAAAACACTAAGAATATCCTTTAATGAATATGCATTTTTATTTCTCCGCCAGGCCATAAGGTAGGTATATTACTCATTTTTTGAGAAACTATAAAACCATTTTCCACAATAGTTGTGTAATTTTACACAGCCATTAGCAATGTATCCTCACTCATATTTGCTGTTGTCCACTTTTATATTATTATTTTAATTTCAGCCATTCTAGTATATGTGTAGTGCTAACTTCTTGTGGTTTTAATTTGGATTCTATTAATTCTATTAATTTGGATTTAATTTGGATTCTATTAGTTCTATTAATTAGTAATGATGTTAGGCATTTTCTTTTACTTATTGAACATTCATATTTCTTCCTTTGTAAAATGCCTCTTCCAATGTATGCCCATATTTGTTTGCCTTTTTGCTATCACATTTTTTTTGTTCTGTTAATAAAGGTTTGTTTGTTATTTGGTCAGATATATGTCTTGAGAATATTTTCTTCTACTTAATGACTTGCCTTTTATTTATCTTAAGGATTGCTTTTGATGAGCAGTTTTTAATTTGATATAGTCCAGTTTATCAGATTTTCTTCTTTTATTGATTACTTTTTGTACCCTACCCAATATTTGCCAACATTAAATCATGAAAATATTATTTTATATTTTCTTCTATAACCTTTATAGTATTTCTGCTTTTATATTTTGGCCTGTAATTTGTGTTAAATACATTTTGTTTATATTAGTGATATCCCATCATTCCTGCTCTCAGATTGGGATTTACATCACTGGTTTCCCTGACAAGCCTTCAAACTGAGGCTGAATTACATCAGCTTGCAGACAGCAGATTGTGGGAATCCCCAGCCTCTGTAATATGTCATTTTAACCATTTTTATGTGTACCTCTCAATGGAATTAAATACATTCACAATGTTGTATAACCATTACCACCATTTATTAAATTATTTAAATGACTATTTTATAATGAAAATACTAAAATGTTTTCCAATTATTTTAGAAAATGTATTTCTTGACCTTTCCCAATAATAATTGTACCAGAAACTTAAAAAGAAACATTTTCTCATGATCAAGAAGTTAATCTTAAATGATCAATTATTAGATTAGGTAAATGGTAAATTAATTTAAGTAGATGGATTTTAGATATTAGGTATTGTGTATATACATGTATTTATATGTATATATGTGCTTGTGTGTAGTTATATATTTATAAAAATTTAAAAATTTTTAAGTTTAGAATGAATATATTTTAGAATATATACTTGTTTCTTTTACAAATATCCCACTGAAGTTGACATAAATAAGAAGTTTGATCAATGGATATTAGGTTATATATATATATATATATATGTAGGTGGGTGTATGTTTTAGTCTGTGTGTTTAGATTTTTACTGCTGTGACCAAAAGACCTAAGAACAATATTGGAGAAGTAAAGTTTACTTGGGGCTCACCATTTCAGAGGTCTCAGATCATACATGGGCAACTCCATTCCTCAGGGGCTGTATTAGTCAGGGTTCTCTAGAGGAACAGAATCAACAAGAATATGATTATAAAAAGGGAATTTATTAGATTAGCTTACACAACCAGAAGCTGGATAGTCCACAATGGCCATCTACAGGCTGGAGACCTTGAAGAGCTAGTAGCTGCACAGTCCAAGAACAAGTCTCAGAACAAGAGGGATCCACAGTGCTATCCTAGTCCGAGACCAAGGCATCTGGAAACTCCCTCTAGAATCACTGGCAGAGTCTGCTTTGGAAGAGTAAAGAAGCAAAAGTCTGATATCCTCAGGTCACAACAGTAATCAAGAACCTGTTCAAGAAGAGTTGAGTTTGCATCTGTATCTACTTCCTTGTTCTTCCAACTTTTATTCCATCCAATCCACTATCCTCTTAGGCAGTGCTGCCCATGCTTGCGGAGGGTCTCCACTTCAGTTCACTATCCCACATTCCAATCATTCCTAGACCTTTCCTCAATGACATACCCAGAAGCCTCTTAATCATCAGCATTTCTTAATCCAATCAAGTTGACAATTCAAATTAACTATTACAGAGGCCAACATAAGACAGGATATCATGGCATAAGAGTATGGTAGAAGAAAGCAGCTGGGAGCATGGCACCAGGAAGCAGAGAGAGAGACCTCTGCTCAACAAGGACAGAATATAAGCCCCAAAGGCATGCCCCCAATGACTAACCTCCCCCAGCCATATCCTGCCTGCCCACAGTTACCACCCACTCAGTTAAACCCTATAAGAGGATTAATGCATTGATTATGTCAAGTCTCTCATAACCCAATCATTTCACCTTTATGCTTTCTTGCATTGTCTCACACATGTGCTTTTGGGGGACACCTCATGTCTAAACCATAACAATATGTAAAGTTTTATATATCTTTCATACATCTTATTTAAATATCTTTTGACCTAACAGAACATTGGTCAGAACTTGTTTCTGGCTTTAATGCTCAGTATGATGGACCATTTACCCTATTTTATAGCTGAATATACTAATATCCTCATGATAAATGCCCTAACTACAGTTCTTTTCCTAGAAGGACTTTATAATCCATCAATTCCTGGAATTTTCACTTTTAATTTTATTGCTAAAGCCCTTAACTTTCCCATTCTTTTGATTTCAAATATCTTATCCACAATTACAATATGATCAACTCATGCACATATTATGAAAATGTTTTTCATCTCTAATACTAGCTTTATGCCTATGATACATCTCCATACTGAGTTTCCCATCAAAGATTGTGTGTGTGTTTGTGTGATCCATCAGCACTAACTCAACTGATCAAAATAAATACTAATTTTTCTACTCTTATTCTTTATAAAAATCTCTGGGTTTTGAATTGTCTTATCTCAAATAGTTCAAAATCATTTTAAAAAGTACATTTCACAGTTAATATTATAAAATTTATTAAGAAATATTTGAGAATAAATACTTGCTTCTCTTACAAACATCCCATTGAAATTGAAATTGATCAGATAGTCAGATAGGAGAAGTACATTTTGGTTTTCTATTGCACAATAGGTGACTGCAAATAATGACAATGTACTCAATGCTTCACAAAGCTGGAAGAAAGTATTTTAAATGTTTTTTTCCCATAAAAATGATAAATATTTGAATATTTGAGGAGATTGATGTTTACCCTTATTTAAACATCACATAGTGTATGCACATATGAAAACATCATAAGGTACTGCATTTTAATCCACCTTCCATTCTTTAGTATCTCCCTCTGGAGAAACTTTAACACTTGCAATAATTTCACCTGATATTTCTAGTCATATTTCTCTTCCATTCTAGCACTCTTTCTGTCCATTTTCTGGCCTTTATTTACACAAAATTATTATTTTCCTCTCAAATGATCCAATACATCTGTTAAGGACCTACATTCTGCAAAAGGCCCATCACATTTTTCTTGAAACTCTCCATTTTCTTCATTTGGTGCCCAGCCTAGGCTACAATGGTTCTTTGCTTTTCTCCTATGTTAAGCTCCCTATTTCTTGGATCCTTCATTTTCCTTAAATATTACCTTCAGGAACTTTCCACCAAGGACAAGAAATCTTGTGTTTTTTATTTTTAAGTGTTTGCATTTTGAATGTATATCTCTAATCAATCTTCATCATTGACTTTTTTTTTCTAGAAAGAGCTGTGAATTGGAAATAATTTTTCCTCAGAATTTTAAAGTACTTGAGTCTGTTTTCTAGCTCTGCATGTTGGAGTTGAAAAAGTCTAATGAATATCATTCTGATTCTAATTCTTCTGTGCATGAATTTTTTTTCCTCTAAATTTGTCTAGGACCTATCTCTTACAGTAAGACACTATGATACAGACATTTTTACATTTGCAGTATCCTGGGGAAACATTTCATGGCATTCACTTTTGGGAATTATGCAATTCATTCTTGGATGAATTTTTGCTCTCTAATTTTTTTCTTTCAGAAATGTCTGTCAATTTAATTCTGGGTCTCAAGTCTAGTTTCTAATTGTGTAACCCATTCCAAACTGTTTGCATCTTTCTATTATTTTTCTTCTTCTCTATATTTTCAATTTTATCTTCAAATCTTACTCTTTAAAACTCTTATTTTGAAATGTTGCTAATTCATATTTTTTCTTCTTCTAGGAACATTTATTTTTTAATATTTTTATTCTTTTTGTTGTGGTAGTGGTGTTCAAGATGTACAAATGGACAACAGGTACCATAGATGAAAACAAGGTATAATATCACTAATGACCAAGGGAAATATAAATCAAAATGACAACGAAATACCTCACACCTGTTAGGATGACTCTTATTAAAAATAAAAAGAAAATATTTATTGGTAAGGAGATGAAAACACTGGAACCATTATGCACTGTTGGTGGAAATGTAAAATGGAATAGCTACTATGAAAAACAATATGAGAGTCTTCAAAAAATTCAGGGGCAAAGTGCCTGCCTGGCATGCATGAGAACCTGGGGTCAATCCCCAGAACCACACACAAAAAAAAAAAGGTTAAAATGAAATAGAAATCCTATATGATCTAACAGTAGTTTTTTGTTTTATTTAGTTTTAGGGCTTCATCTATAATTTATTTCCTTCCTCATTTCTTCCTTCCTTTCTTTCATTTTTTCGTAATTTGTTTGGGTTTTACTCCTTTCAGTTTGAGACTTCCCTTGAATGTCCAGTGATTGATTGGACTGTCATTTTATTTGAGACACTAACAACTGCTTAGAAGATGTAAGTATGAGAGTGGAAATTATTACACGGTATAGGTAATGCAGGGTAAACGAGCAGGTCTCTGGCCTTCTTTTAACTGAAGAGGACTCCAGATAGCTATGTTGACATTTTAATTATTCATTGTTTGTTTGTTTAACCATTCAGCTTCTCCAAATTAGAACTTCCTAGGTTTCTGTTTGTGGAGAGACAGATTTTTGTCTGGCTTGGAAAGGAAACTCCTTTTTCTTATGCTCCCTATTTTTATTCCACATGGTATCTCTACTGTCTGTTGTATCTAGATCCACAAAATCTGGAGCCTATTTAGTTTGTTTCTGTGGAAAACAAGACTGTGGTCTCCAATAGGAGTAAGGGCGAAGGTCTATGTCTGCCAGGGCAGCAGAGAAGAAAGGACCTATTCAAAAGTGGATTTCTGTCCATATCTAGTTTACAGCTGCCTCCTCAGGGGTCTGTGCAGCTAAGTGTTGACTCCCTTGGAGATTATCCAGAGCAAATTGACCCAACCTTATCAGTACTATGACCTCCACAAGTTTCAAACTATAATTTCTATAATTTCTTCTATTTTGCTAAGTCATACATCACTCCCTAAACTTTATCTTTCCTAAACTAGTGTAAATGTTTTTGCCTGCTAAGATCTCACCATTCTCTGTAAAGTGTATTAACCATGGTTAATACGCTTTTTATGAAAAATTCCTTTACTGTCATTATATTGGAGTTTTAATAGGAAGAGATAAACATATATTCTCAATATCCAATGTTTTAACCAGGACTCTTTGTTTGAAATGACTTAAGATTTAGCAATATAATAATGTCAATTTTTAATTTTATTCATTTCATTTTATCTATTTATTTATTTTGTGGTGCTGGGGATTGAACCCAGGGGCTCTTGCATGCTAAGCAAGTACTCTACCACTGAACTACACCCTCAATGCTGACAATGTTAATTACCTACCTCTCAAGAACAAAATGGAGAACTTTGTCTGGGTAGATTGGTATGGTAGCAAATGAAGGTGAACCCTAAAGGAGAGAAGAAATATGTATAAACTGAGTCCTGTGCTCATGAATGTTAAGTATAACATATTTTCTTTACATAAATTCAGAGTATTAGAATGTGTGTTCTCTTTTCAGTTATTTTAGATGCCAAATGTCATTACCTCAGCTATCTAGATTTTGAATAGATATAGATAGATAGATAGATAGATAGATAGATAGATAGATGATAGAAAGATAGGAAGAGAGAGATATACCCACTGCTGCTGAGTCTTTAAATATGGCAAAGCAACTCTAAAAGAATATAAATAAGAATGCAGACAGGTGAAGAAATTCTTGTCACTGCTGTCAGTTTCTTACTGGTAAAGGATAAATATAGCCTAAAAATTAAATTGTTAGGAAACTCACTCTTCTCCACCAGTTGAACTGAATAGGGTTGGTGGTCACAAAATAGGAATACTACCTGGTAGTAGATGAACTTAGAACTGTAAGTTCCCACAGTGGATTGTGTAGCAGTTTCATTCCAAACCCAAGACACAGAGAACACTGGATGTATAATTATACATGCCTTTGGCTCCTTTCTACTCGTGTTTTTTTCATGGCTTGAGATGGTTTACGAGTTAGAATGCCTTTAGTCTTTTATTTACTTACAATGTTCACAATTGGCAGAGTTTTTAGATTTAAAATGATAGAAGAAACAACTATAGAACAAACCCTACATTATCTGAGCTGCTGAACATCCTTTTGTTAGGAAATGAAGAGTTCTATTCTACCCACCAAAACAGATATTAGAAAAATTATTTGTATTACAGCACTCTCACATCCTTCAGTAAGGATGCACAATTAGGAATCAAACCCACTGATGCTCTTTTTACAAAAGCAATGTTCATCCAAAGATCAGATATTTTGATACTAGTAATATTTAAAGTCAATTTAAAAAAGAACGCAATAAATATATAGTGTAAAACAGATTCAGCAGTAAATAAACTTCTCAGATACATTTCTATAATAACTAGGCCTTCATCTCAGGACAATGTAACCAACAGTGCGGAAAACTCAAAGTTATTTACAAACCATGGAGAACAGAAAAAATGAAATTACACTCCAAGACTATTGTCTTAGAGCTTTCCAGAAAGGTAAAAACTCAAGTTTATTTTTTAAATCATCGTTTGTTTGGTTTCTTATTTATTTTCAACTCATGTAAACAAACTACTCAAGTTTGGCTTTCACATTGAAGCATGTTATCAAAAGGCTGTCCTGAAGCACTAATTTTTCTCATATCAGATCAGTTGACACTTTGCATACCTAATTTTCATATAAATTCTCTAATGCACCTTATGGTCAAATGGCCAAATGAAGAAAGAAGGGAAATTTTTCTCTAAGCATGTTGGACAAGCTGATTGAAAGTCCTTATAATCCAAGAGCTATGACCTTGCAGTTAAAGAAGAAACTTTCCTTGCCTGAAAAAAAAAAATTATAAAATTAGTAGTTATAAAATTCAGGCTTAGATGATTTTTTGTTTTGTTTTGTTTTGCTCTTGTAGGTTTCTCTTGAAAATCAAAATCATATATGCAAGTAAAAACACACAAAAATATGAAAACTCTGACCTAGTGCTCATACCTTCTGCTCCAAAATACTTTGGAGCATGAATTCCATTAAACATGAATCAGATTCCTGTGGGAAAATATCAAGGATACATAAGTAAAATTTTCAAATAAAAAATAATTTAAAATTATATAAATGTATAAATTATTAAAAGCCATTAACACCTAAATTTTACCTTCTGGGAAATAAATGGGAAGTATATGAAAATGATTTTATTTTATCCAAATTAGTTTCCAGAAACCCTGTGATGGGTTTTTTAAGAAACTTACATATTATTCTCTATTCAAGCTGGCAAATGAATTAGACTTTTGTGAGAGAACAAAATGTTCACAGGATTCACTCCAAAGTGTTCTACCTTAACTATGAAACAATCATATTAAAAGGATAGCAAGAGTGTTTTGCACAACTATGTTTCAACACATTAGACAACCTGGGTGCAGGGGGTAAAATTCTAGAACACAGACTCCCAAAGTTGTCTCATGAAGAAATAGAAAACCTGAATGGACACATTACAGATAAGGACATTGACAGTAATTAAAAGCCATTCCACAGGGAGAAGAGAGTTTAGTGGTAGAGTGTGTGCTTAGAAGGCAGGAGGCCCTGAGTTCAACTCCCAACACTGAGAAAAACCAATCTTTCCACAAGAAAATTCCAGGTCCAGATGGCCTTGCTGGTGAATTCCACCAAACAGGTAGAGAAAAATTAATAACAACCATCCACCAATTCTTCTAGACTGAGGGGGATTTATTCCAGGAAAGTAAGATTGATTGACACCTGAAAATCAACTAATGCACTATATACCATGTTAACAGAATAAGAGGCAGCCAGGTGATGTTTTCACAAGATGCAGGAAAAATTGAAAACAAAACAAAACAAAACAAACAAAAAAAACCCTCAATACCCTTTCATGATTAAAAAATAAAAAAAGAATTTCTTCAATCTGATGCAAGGACTCCATGAAAAAGCCACAGGTAACATTATACTTACTTATGAAAACTGAATATTTTCTTCCTAAAATCAGGGGGAAAAAATAAGAACCTCTGTCTGCCCCACTCCCACTTTTACTGGATATTTCACTGGAGGTTTCATTTCATTCAACATTTATAATCAGGCAAGTTAGGATAAATAAGTTAAAGCCATCAAGACTGAGAAGGAAATGTGGAACTATTTGCAAACAATGTGATCTTGTTTATAGAAAATCCTGTCAATAAAAATTTTCTAGAGCTAATAGACAAATTCAGCAAAATTACATATAAAAATCAATATACAAAAATCAACAGCATTTCTATACACTAGTAATGCACAGTCCAAAAAGAATTAAGTAAACAATTTCATGCAAATGTAGTAAAAACAAAAAAGCACCTAGAAATAAATTTAATAAAGAAGCACAAGATTCATACATGGAAAATTATAAAACACATTGAAAGAAATTAAAGATCTAAATAAAGGCAAAGCTATCCCATGTTCATTGCTCAGCAAATTTAATATTTTTAAGATAGCAATACTCCCTAAATTTACCTACAGATTTAATGCAATTCCCATCCAAATTCCAGAAATTGACAAATTGACTCTAAAATTTTTATGAACACAAAAGAGATTCAAAATAGTTAAAACAAACGTTAAAAAGAACAAAAAAGTAGAAAATTCACACTTCTCAATTTCAAAACTCACTACAGATTTACATGAGTCAAGACAGTGTAGTCCTGGTCTGAGGATTAAACAGAAATTAATGGCATAGAATTGAGAATCCAGAAACAGACCCATGTGTATTTTGTAAATTAGTTTTCAATGAAAGTGTCAGGACCATCAACAGTGGACAAAATAATCTTTTCAACAAATGGTTCTGGGACAACTGAATAGCCACATGCAAAAGGATGAATTGTGTCCCTATCCCAAATCGCACACTAAAATTTACTCAAAATGAATCACAGACCTAAATGCAATCACTAAAACCATAAAACTTTTAGAAGAAAATCAGAGGGGACGAGTGCAAGGATTTCGGGGCTGATCAAAGCAGCAGCTCTGCTGAGCTCGAATGAGAGGGCATGAGAGGCCATGAGGGGCACAAAGTCATCTTCAGGTGCAGCTTGAACAGACATGTAGGAGGAAGGCCTTCAGCTCCTGGTGCTGTCTGAGGCTCCGAGGGTCACCGTGCAGCTGTGGAGGAGAGCCAGGGAACTTCCAGGGGACTGGACTGGCTTGGCATCTAAGTGATGCTGTGCAATAGCACAGGGGTCTCTGCTCAAAGGGCAGCCACAGTTTCTGGTCTTTATAACACTGGGGCTTATGTTATCTGTGGCTATAGGTGCTGGTGCTGCATGTTTCACAGGGTAAGCAGAGAAGGCTCTGAGGGGTGAAAACTTGTTTATTTGGACTATGCTCAAAACAACTGAATACATAAAAACTTAAATTTGGTGTTGCCAGCCTTTGGGCTAATAGGTCTCAGCCTGCTATGAAGAAGCAAACAACTTAGAGGCCAATATACAAGGAATCTCTTTGGTTTATTTATATTTTAAAAATAGAAATAGCCAGGCAGGGTGGCACACACCTGTAATCCAGTGACTTGAGAGGCTGAGGCTGGAGGATGGAAAGTTTAAAGCCAGCCTCAGCAACTTAGTGAGGCCCTGTCTCAAAATGAAAAATAAACAACTGCCAGGAGGTGTGACTCTGTGGTTAAGTGCTGCTGAGTTCAATCCCTGGGGCGGGGGAAGAAGGAAGGAAGGGAGGGAAGGAGGGAGGGAGGAAAAAACAGCCCATGAGCTAAAAGAAAATATTTACAAATTGGATAGCTGTAAGAACCTTATATCAAGAATATATTTTAAACTTTAAAACTCAATAATAAGAAGACAAATAAACCTAATGCTTAAATGGCCAAGGGATTTAAGTAGACATTGCTACAAGGAAGACCTACAAGTGGTCACTAACACATGGGCAGAAGCTCCACATCGAGCAGGAGCCTCTCCGAGATTCCCGGTCTGGGGGAGCTCTCCAGATCCTGTCCTTCGGGTTTTCATGGAGAGGTCACTGTGCAAGCATGACTGTAGTCGGGACAGCCATGTCAAACTTGACGGAACAGAGGGGCCCTCTCTCCTGCTGGACGTTGTGGGGGAAGCGAGCTCGCCCAGAGTCCTTGAGCCTGTCTGTGCAGCACGTCTCTCCTCCCAGGGAGCGGGCAGGATCCCCCTGAAACAGGGTTTTCTGATCCACTCGGACAAGGCAAGTCAGAATTTGGGGGGCTGAGTCCAAGTCAGGGGAAGATAAGGATCTTCACGACCTCCCTCCGGGAAGGGAACTGGTCTGGAGGCCTGAGAGGGAGTCAAGAGCCGACAGAGGGCAAGACCCAAGCCTATGTGTTTTGATATCTGAACTCTTGTCACTTCCTCCGCCCATTTTCAACTGTGCTCTTCCTCTAAGGGCACAAGGCCTCCTTTCACTTCCTCAAAGTGCAGCCCTAGATATGGACGATCCTTCTGTGGTCCCTTCTTCACCGAATCAGCGCTCCTTCTCTGGTCCGCAGCCCCTGCGTCTCTGCTGGAAGGTCTTCCCCGGGGCCCTGGAGAGGTCGAGTACCACCGCAGCTATGGCACACACTCGTGGCGCCATATCCTCAGTATGACTTAGCAAACTCGGCATTTCGTTCTTAATTATGGGTTTGATTCATGTCCCTGTCCCCTAGAAAGCTATCAGCCTCAGGAGAGGAGACACCACTTCTATGTGAGCTTGTTTTGCACCCACAGCCCACACACTTGAGGCTTTCAATAAATGTTTGCTGAGAGAGGAAGTAAACATTGCCCTGAACCACCTGCTGTTGCGACCCTTATATAACCCTTCAAGGAAGTAGGGGTTTTGAGTGCACCCTTCTTAATTTAAATGAGCTTCAGGTTCACTGGAGAACTGGAGCCCAGCAAAAGGTGGCATTGATACTTTATTGACATTTTGAAAATAACAGGCACAATGGAAAGTGCCCCTGATTGATGAGTGGACAGTGATCTAAAAGTTGCTTTGTACTACTGTTCTCCCCCACAGAAACACAGTGCCTTCTGACCCAGCCCACAAAATCCCACCTACCCCACAGAGTAGTCAAGTTTTTACTGATGGGTACTTGAAGACTGACTGCACTTTAGGACCAGGCATCCACTGAACCTCAGTCCAGAGTGCCCCTCAAGTCCAGACTTTTGAGTCCCTGGGCCCTTTTAATCCCCTATCCTGAAGCATCTCTCTTGGTCTTAAAGCTTTCTATGCCCTGGGCAAAGCAGTAAGAAATGTACTGAGAGAAGGCAACTCGGAAAACCAGGAAGACCTGCCGGCAACCAGAGGAAACTATGGATGGCTACAAGAAGGAGCAGGGGTGGGCAAAGGGGACAAGGGCCCAAGAGAGCAGGCTGCAGAGATGGAAGGCCAAGGGCAGGCAAGCTGCGGCCCAGCAGGCTCCACAGCCAGGGAGCTGGGTGAGCTGCAGATCAGAGATGCTCAAGGACTGTTCATTCAAAAACTGCCTTAACTTCAGACCCCTTCATCTCCCACCAAGCGCTCTCAATTCTTGCACCTAATCACTGAAGCGGTGGCAAACTACTACAAAAGCAGATCCTAAATCCAGTGGGAAAGTTTTAGACCATACCTCTGTTCCATTCCCGATGAAAAGTGCCCAAAACACAAAGTGAGTCCCAGGGAAAGTGGCAACCGTGGGGCTGAAGCCTCTCAGATGATGCTTGCCACTACTGACCCGGAGGTGGCTGGAGATTTCAATTTGCTTGGGAACAAATCTGATGGGATTTTCTTGTGGCCAGAAAGCCTTTCCAAGAGCAATTGCAGAAGTGCAGCAGTCAAGAGCACAACAAAGGGATCCACTTGGGTGGCTGGAACCCCTCAGCAGAGAGCAGCAGGGAGTATTCGTTATCTTCATGGATCTGCCAATCTTCCTACCCCGCTCCCAGCTCCACCCATCAGTGCCTGGCAAGTAAACTCTTAATTCCTTGCCAACATGCGAGCCAGGATGTGTGTGTGTGTGTGTGTGTGTGTGTGTGTGTGTGTGCACGTGACGCATAAATGTGGTCTAAGAGAAGACTTCCTTAGGGAGGACTTGATCCACCCCCGCCCACACACACACACACTCCATGCACTCTTCTGAAAGTCCAGCGGGTCATAACCACACTTTTATAAATGCAGGAATCCTAAGTGCTTCATTATAAGGGTCCCAGGTTCGGCCATGCAGCTGAGTTCTGGCCTTGGTTTCCCTGACCCCTACACTCCTCTGACTGGGGGTTTTCCTAGCTGCCAGGGCTCAGGCTGGTAGGAGCTTAGAGTTCAAGTCTGGTTCTCCTGAGAAGTCTGCAGGAAAACAAACAAACAAACAAACAAAAAAACTGTCATTCTATCGAGACACCCTGGCTACTTTCACTCATGATCAAACAATTCCAAAGTGATAGAAGTCATAGCACTTTATATAAATGAACTCCTTTCAATCACTGATAGGGTTCCTGAGTGAGTGAAGGGCTGTTTCCATATTATAAACTACAAAAACCTGTAGAAAGCCATAACTCATCCACTTACAGTCAACATTCCTTTCTATTTACTTAAATGCTATTTGCTTAACGATGCTAAGTGACAAAAACCTGGAAAAGAGAAGGCTTTGTGAAACAAGGTCAGTGTCATAAAAAAATTAATAGAGAAACGATGTTTTATTTAATGATATTGAATAACTGTTACCATGCTACAGGATAATTGAAGATAAATGAGGGAGATTAACCACGTCAAAGAAATCTCAGCTCTTCTCCTGACAAATGACCCAATTGGGGAATGTTCCTTACCTGCTCTACACCTCAGTTTTCCAAGAAATGGGAGATAAAGCCAGAGCCACAATAGGTGTTCCTAAGAGAAACAAATCAAATAATGTAGTAGAGTGCTTAGCCCAATCAGTACCATCCAACAGACATCAGGGCTATTACTATTATGAATGTAATTAGTACTAGTTTTACATAAATAAATTGAGTATTTTCAAAGTCATATGGAAGCAAGGAATTGATCAAGGACCTACTTTTCTCAGGTCCTTTAAATTCTGCCTCTCCCTCTTTAGAGATCCTTTATGGGCAAAACTGTGAGACTGGATTTTGACGTTTACCCAGAGGAACTCCTCAGTAGATAACAAAAAAGAGACAAAATCTTCAAGGATCAGATTAATACTTGCAACTCAAGAATTGGCACAAGCTGGAGGCGCGGGCGCGTGCGGGCGGCGGGCGGGGCGCGCGCCCGGCAGGAGCAGCCGCGCGGGAGGAGCGCCAGCCCTCCGCTCGCGCGCCCAACAGATCAGGCTGGGGACCGGAGGTAACTGTTGCAGCCAGCCGGAGCTGGGAGGCGACACCGAGTCTCCAGTCCCGAGAGGTGCCCCGGGGAAAAGGAGAAGGCGGCCGCAGCGGTCCCGGGGAGAAGTCCCTGCCGTGCCTCTGCTCAGCCAGCATGTCCCGGACTCCGCCGCTCCTGAGCCCGCGCGGCGGGGACCCCGGGCGGCGGCGGTGGGTGCAGGCCTGACGCGCTGCGAGACTGGGGGCTCCCGGGGGTTGAGGAGCGCGAGCAGCCGCTGGCAGTCCGAGTGGGGCGCGCTGAGCCCCGCTGCCACCCGGGCCGGGGCCACGAGGACGGACGAGTAAGACGCCAAAGCCATGAGGTACCCGCCGCCCCGAGCGGGACGGGATCGCCCCTGGAGTCTGAGGATCGGCTACGTGAAGAGCTGCAAGAGCCCGCTGCGGCAGGACCCTCCGCGCGGCTGCTTCTTCCACCTCTGCCGCTTTTGCAACGTGGAGCCCCGGCCGCCGCCGCCGGCCCCCCCCCCCCGCGCCCCGCAGCCGCGGCGCGGCTCCCCCTTCTCCCCGGCGCGCCTCTCGCTGGGCGCCCTGGCCGCCTTTGTCCTCGCCCTGCTGCTCGGCGCGGGGCCCGGGAGCTGGGCTGCCCGGGCGCCCGGCTGCGGACACTGCTGAGCGTGTGCCCTCACGGCCTCGCCCCCTCTTCAGCATCGCCTGTGCCTTCTTCTTCCTCACCTGCTTCCTGACGCGGACCAAGCGGGATCCCGGCCCTGGCCGGAGTGGCGGCTCCTGGTGGCTGCTGGCGCTGCCCGCCTGCTGCTACCTGGGGGACTTCATAGTGCGGCAGTGGTGGTCTTGGCCTGGGGGGACGCGGCGGCTGCGGGCAGGTGGTGTTGGTGCTGAGCGGCGTGGGGCTGCTGACGCTCGCGCACCCGCTGTGGCTCGGGCACGGCATCCTGGTGCTGCTCTTCGCCAGCAGCAGGTGGGTCTCCTTCGCCAGCCTCGGGGCGCTGCCCTCCGCCCTCAGGCCGCTGCTCTCCTGCCTGGTCGGGGCCGCCAGATGTCTGCTGTCCCTGAGGTTGGATCACTTCTTTCACATCAGGGAAGCTTCTCACCGTCCCCGGTTGTCCAGCACCATGGAAGAAAAAGTGCCTGTGACCAGACCCCGGAGGAGGTCCAGCTGCGCGTCGCTAGGAGAAACGGCAGCCGGTCACTATGGCAGTGGCAAAATGTTCAGGAGACCTTCGTTGCCTTGTATTTCCAGAGAACAGGGGAAACATGAGTGTATTCAAGAAACTCGAGATTTGAATTTGCAGTGTTTTTCATATATAAGAAGTTTATCAATCTTTCAACCATGGAATCTTCAGAATATCAAAGAGTTGCATGTTTTCAAGCTTAGAGAAGAATGGACACTTGAATCCTAGCAACTGAAAGCAAATAGACATACATCAGTATTTGTGTATAAGTACTGACACTTATGTCAGCAGTTTGTCCTGTTTGCCCGGGAACTCTTGTTTAGTAGTGTGTTTACAACGAGGTCTTTCAGTGGAGCAGGGCTACATGACTGAAGATGTACTCTGTATTGTCTGAGTACATTCTGTATACAAACCTTAGCATATTTATTGCTGCTTGTTATTGACATTTACTCTTCTTTATTGTGTTTATTTTCTTTTTCAAAAATGTTTTGTTTCTCTTTGTTAACTAGCAGTAGGCTATTGACTCTGTGTTTTTAATTATGATGTTTTTGTGTAGGGAACTGAGTTTGATTCCATGTAAGTTATTGAATTAGATCTGTGAGGCTGATGGGTCATATGATTTGTTTTGAAAAGGGAAGTTCAAGCTTTTGGAGGTAGAATAATCTGGCCTTGTCTTGATTAAGACCTGTAATTTCATTGTACCGTTCAAAGTATTCCAAGTTAAAAAAAAAAAAAAAAAGAATTGGCACAAGCTACTACCACGTTCTTGGGTAATTTCTAAAACAAGTCAAGAGATTTTGCCAATCGCCCCATCTTCTCTCAACCCCCAACAATCCCGTCCCCTATACAAATATGGAGATTTTACCTCAATCAGACTTACCTCCCAAATAAAAATGTACCCTTTCAAAATTAACCTTGCCTAGATTGTTAAATAAATTATTTGTGAATTTCTGTGAAGTTGGAATGAGGCTTAATCCTTTTGGGATTAAGCTGTTTATAGTTCTTCCAATTTGCCATCTGTTTATTTGCATGTCAGTTTCTCAACATATCCTCCATTTATTTACCTGACCTGGAAATTCCTCAGTATCCCTCAAGACACAGTTTGAGTTTTAGCTTTCTTCTACAGTATTCCAGAATGCCCCAGGCATAGTCTACTTCATCTACTGTTTCCATAGCCCTTTGATTTATATTTAAAATCATAGTATTTATTAACTGATTAACATACATATCTCCCCCATTAGACAAAAGGTCAGGTGCTGTCTGTTTCTTCCTTATAACTTTTTGTGTACCTACTCCAGGCCTAGAGGAAAACAGGTTCCCAGTAAGTGCTATGTGGAGGATGCTGTTGATTATTCTCTCCTAAATTCAATTAATTGATTTTGGATCTGACAAAATATTCACCAAGCAACATATTCTTTATTTACTATTGAAGAATGGATATAAATGAACCTAAAGCCACTTCACCTCTGGAACAAGGGTGTGTCTTTGTTCTCAGTCCTTCAGAGATATACTGTGGAAAGCAGAAACATATAGAGGACAGGACAGAGGTTTTGAAATAGGAGGTACAAAGTTCAAGCATTTTCCCCTGCTCCTTCAGCTAACAGTTGAGGAGTTTTACACATATTACTTTCCTTTGTGAATACTTAGTTTTCTCTTCCATAAAAATAGGAAATTAATAGTGCCTACTTTATAGGTGTGCTGTGGGCATTAAAAGAAATGGTACTGAGAAAGGGTTGTGCATGATGACGAGTAAGTATTGCTGCTTTGTGTGTGTGTGTGTGTGTGTGTGTGTGAGATGCTCTAACAAAATACCTGGACTATATTATTTATAATGAATAGAAATTTATTTCTCACAGTTTGGAGGGCTAAGAAGTCCAAGATCAAAGCACTGGCAGATTCTGTTGAGGGTTGCACTCCACTTGTAAGATGGCACAATGTTTCACCATCCTCTGGAAAAGAGGAATGCTGTGTCCTCACATGAGGGAAGACAGAAGTGCAAGAAGACTGAACACCGTGTGAAGCCTCTTTTATTAGGGCCTTAACTTAATCCCACTCAGGAGTAAGGAACCCTCATGAATTAATCACCTCTTTAAGGCCCCATCTCTTAATCTTAACGCCTTGGCCATTAAGTTTCAACATCTGAATTTTGGAGAGCACATATTCAAACAACTGCAGCTGCAAAGATTCCTCCTCCTCCAGGACCTTGACTGTGAGGTAGGGGAACATGGTGTGGAGGAGGGGTAGAGATGGAAATTGTGTACCACTAACAGGATTTGCAACACAGGGCTGCACATGAACATTAATTATGAAAAAGCTACACCATCAACCCTCAACATTTTTCCCCAAATGAAAGATTTCCAAAGTGAACCTATTTATTAATAGTCATGAATATGAATATTACAACATAGATTATCCATTGATAAACTATATTTTGTTGTGATAGGAAATTTACTTATGTCATTTCTTATCGTATTTATTTCTTACCATACTCAGGAAATAAAAGTAGATTTTGGTATGTTTACTTTCAAATAAAAACCCTACAGTCATAAAAAAACATTTTAAAAGATCTACATGGTATTATAGTTAAGGAAATTAAATTGAATATTCACCTTGTTGTAAAAGTACTGACTCTTTTTTTTCTACATCACAAAAGTTGGAATAGTAATGCCTATCCTATTGAGGGGTGTTATAGAGATGAACAGTTCTTAAATGTGGGGGAAAAAAAGACAGAATAAAAGTGGTGGTGTTAGTGATATGCTATATAGCCAAACATCTTATTTTGGTATCAGGTTCACAATTAAATATTTCATTTTACTGAGCAGCTATACATTGATAAACATCTAAGCCATATGCTCTGTGTTTTGCTTTATTTTTATTTTTCTTAATGTCCAGAAGAGAAATTTTTATTGTCTTCTCCATAAATATTTTAACAGTTTTGAATAATGAGCCTAAGAAAAATTCATAGCACAATTATATAGCAATTTTGCTTGATTCTCATGACAATCCATGTTTTTAATTTTAAAAATTTAATGAACAAAATTATTTAACAATTTGTATGCTTTGTGTAATGGTCAAATCAGGATAATTAGTATGTCTGTCACTTCAAACATTTATCATTTATTTGTGATGGAACATTCAAAGTAGTCCCTTCTAGCTATTTTGAAATGCTATACATTATTGTTAACTAGTCACCGAACTGTGCAATAGAACACTAGAATTTTTCCCCCATCTGACTTTGTACCCATTGACATAATCTCTCTTCAGCCTCACCCACCCACCTGCCTCTGATGACCACTAAAAATAATCTATATTTTTAAACAAGGCAATTACTGTAGGAGTAAATAATCATTGTGGAAAAAAGAAAATGCTTAAACTACCAACACATAAAACAGACTTTTTCAGAATCATTTTAGTTATTACAGAATCAATAACTATTCTTAACCAAAAGCATTTTATCATGCATATGATGCAGTTTGGTGAATTTATTATGTCTCCTTGAGAAATATTGACTGTTTCTATGATCCATAAGAATAATGATGCTCATAAGCAGAATATCTAGTTGAGCATACTGTTTTACATTCTCCATTTCACACACTTGCCATGTTCCTCACCTCTGCTCAGTAGAATAAATCCTTTCTTGGCATACACTGCAGCCAGAGAGCGAGGCTATGGAGCCCTCTGCCAATGAGGCCTGGGCTAGGGTCTGACTCCAACAGTGGCCAGTTGGCTTGTGCTCTGATCCACAGTCAGACTGCACCCCTAGCTTGGCTATGTGTCAAAGAGTTGAAAGAGGAAGACTGCATTGGTGCACACTGTTCTGGTCCATAGGAAAAGCTGCTCAGAGCATGTGCCTTGCCAGAGGAGATTTGGTAGGGTTATTTCAAATTATAGGTCATTATGGTATGCTAATATTCATTTACTGCAGTGATCATTATCAAACATCCTAGTTTAAGAATTTAGCACCATTTATGTCAGAAAAAGTTATTGCTAAAGAGGTGCCAAATTTCACTAATCTTACAGACAGATGAAAATTCTAAACATCACTCAGATATTTCTTAAAGCCAATCTAGGATTCTTTCAT
The DNA here is from genome assembly GCF_902686445.1 of Sciurus carolinensis. Classification (NCBI taxonomy): domain Eukaryota; kingdom Metazoa; phylum Chordata; class Mammalia; order Rodentia; family Sciuridae; genus Sciurus; species Sciurus carolinensis. Next base: position 53,284,515 of record NC_062224.1, read on the forward strand.
TCTTTCTTTCTTTTCACTCATTCTTTCTTTCTTTACTTTCATTCATCCTTTCTTTCTTTTTTTCACCCATTCTTTTCTTTCTTTCTCTTTCTCTCCCCTCAGAATCATTAGAAAATTTTTTCAGTCTCAGAACCAAAAAAGAAATCAGGCTTCATTCATGAGACAACTTTCAGTACTTGACCTTTCTCCATGGGCATTAACATTGTACCCACATAGGTCATCTTAGGTTGAAGTAACAGGTTTTATGCACTGAATAGAAGTTTTTTTGAAAGCATGTTGCTGTTAATTTTTTACCCCAAGTTTTCTCAATGGAAAACTTCCTAGAGAATCATGTATTTATGTAATCAGCAAATAAATCAACACATTTATTGAGCATCTATTATGTGCCGTACACTCTTTTAAATTCCAGTCACCTTTAAATTTCAGTTGGAATCTTGATGAAACACAAATTCTGATTCAGAAAATCAGGGTGGGCATTTCTAACAAGCTCCTTCACTGGTTCATGGACCACCTGAACTGTTTTGTGAATTTAAATAAGCTCAAGAGAGACTCATTTGTCATTCAGTGTTCCTAAGAAAAGGTCAGTTTTCAACTAAAGTTTGAATTTCTTATTTTATAACTAGTTGGACATAACTATTGAAAGAACTGTATTAAATGAGCAAAAAAAATCTAAAAATTTTATTTTTTAGGCTGTATAGAATCATTCTTATGACTAGCAACATGATACCGACTAAGAGTCTTCTTTACTTGACTACATGAAAATAAAAGTTCTACCTTATTTACACCCTTGTATTCAATTGTGCTTTGCTCAACTTGTATTGCAAATGGACTACAAGGTTTGAATGGTGCTAAAAACACTAATGTTATATTTTCTTCCTAAAAATTCCTTATACTATAGTAAATTTTTTTCTACTGACATTCTTTAAACAACCATAGTGTTTCCTAAACTGCTTTTTGAAAGTACGAATCCACTTATCAGAAGTTTGACCAGGAGAGTTTTCCATTTTGAAGTTGAAGTTTATCATGCAAATTCCCAGAGAAGATAGCAGGGGATGATATGTGAGAATCCTATTCATCATTTAATTTTACACTTCTAGAAAAAAGTTGGATGGAAATTTTACAACTTTAAAATGTCCTCTGAGTAAGGGGCATAGGTCCCCAGTCTTATTTGGCACCACAAAACTAGGAAGCCCCATGTAATGCAGACATAGTCTTAATGTCTGTCACAGACGGCAACTGCATTTCAACTTGATGAATGATACTGATTTTTTATTTTTTAATACAACACTTTCTGTCCTATCTTATTGAAATCTGTGGTTTTCTGTGAAATCTGTGAAATTTTGTGAAGATGTAAACATTCAAGGGAGTGATAACAGATCTATCTCTGGGATTAAAAAAAATGAATACCTCTAAGTCTAGATTTTACTTAAATTGTGTAATATAACTTTAAGTATATATAATGGAATTTTTCTCAGGACACTTTTATGTGATTCTATATACTGAGTGCATTCAGTTTTCTAGTAGATTTTCTACACTTTTGCTTGAAATGCTATCTAAAATGGAAAAGCAACTCCAAATTTGGAATTGCATGTTTAACTATTAAGGTTATTGATGACAACTAAGTAAAAAAGTATACATTCTCTCCCTAAAATCCTGCTTTGGGGCACCTAGTAATGCCTTTAAATCATACACTCTACAAACATTTTTATATTCATCAAAGAGCACTTTCTGTGTCAGTTGGCTCTCTCTAATGAAATAAGAGTCTGCACCTTCTTAAATACCAGGTTTTCAGGCAGCTAAATACAATGTAAAGCATAGCTATGTTTGCTATTACCCTAGAAAATATTTAGAAAAATTGGTTAATATCTGAGGGCAATGTTAAAATATGCAAAAAATGATATGCTCACATTTTCCTGCATTCATTCTTGTGAGGGAAAAGTAGCCGAACATTCTTAGCCAGCCTCTTCAATTTTACTGTGAGAATTCCCTTGTGCTGTGGGTTCATTCAAAGCCAGCAGGATCACTTTACACAGTGTTTCATTGTACTCCAGGCAAGTTTATGGAAATGTTACAGAAATAAGCTACAAATGGGAACCTGACTTCCTGCCAAACTGCATCTCTCTTCTCTCTCTCTCTCTCTCTCTCTCTCTCTCTCTCTCTCTCTCTCTCCTGTTCTAACAACATTTTTCCTCCTTCAGCACTTAATGTATTCTATATTACATACCACATTTACCTAAGACTGAATTTAGAAATACAAAATATGGCAATAATACCTCAAAAAATGTAAATAACTGATAACTCTGACATACATGTCATATAACTGTGTCCCAAGCATCTTTCTATAATATGCTTTATATAGACTAACTCACTTAATCCTCATCATAACCCATGAGATACATTCTGTCATTGTCACCATTTTACATATGAGGACATTGAAGCATGAAGTTAAAAAATTTGCCCAGGGACACTGGGCATGTCAGTGGCAGAAGCAGAACTAGAGCCCAGGCCAGCCATCTAGCAACAAAGCCTAGGACCTGTTCCACCTCAGAACTTTCCATGGATGGTCCTGGGCAACTCCTTTCTTTTCACAAGAAACTTGTGAATCAAAGAACTATTGTGAAATAGGAGGGTCATGGGTTTACTGTTGTCTTATTTCACATTATCCAGGAATTACATTTTAAATATTTAAGCAATTACAGTGCATTTATTCTTTCAAAGATGGGTATTTTCTTATAGTTTTGATTTACACAATGTGACCGAAGTAATGCAAACTACAAAATGGTATTTAGAAATACAATGTGTGACATTTGTTTGCCTAGCATATTTTTCACCTTATAATCATGAGGATTTTCTTTAAAGGATATCCTTTCAAAGACTCCATGGATTAAAATATTTTTTTAAGGAAAACAGAGCATTAGAAAGAATGCAAAATGAAAAAGGAATGAAAATAAAAACATTTTTCAAAATTCTGTTTCACATGAATGTATGACATTTTTAATTTGTATGTGGTGCTTACTAGACTGCCCTCACTCATAAAATTGAAATTGGAAACAGGAATTCTCATGAGATTGCTGGGCCTTCCAGGTTTGATAGGAAGCATAAAGCCAGGAATATATTCCCAGTGTGCTTTTCCCTTATGAAGGCAGTTTAGTTACAGAAGATTCACAGCCCAAAATTCCTGAGTGGTACTCCCAGTCCGGACACTGACTTGTTCAGTGATGTTGGCGAACGTGCAGGGCACTGCGGTTTTACTTCCTCTTCTGCAAAATTAGCAGAACACTCACCTACATCCCAGATGTTGGAAGACTTAATTAATGTCAATGTTTGTGTAAAAATGAAATGCTGTTTATCCAATAAATGCTAAGTAATCCAGATATTTTACTCCCACTTTTGGCAGGTGCCATAGAGTAAAAAGAAAAAACATTAAATCACTAAAATAGTTGGTAATATCAGAGATTCTCCAGTTTTTCTTTGGAGTTTATTGAAATTGAGCAATAGATATGGCAATCATCAAAAATCACATATGAATGACTTTCTGCATATAGTTTGCCAAATTATACATAAACTGTCCTTGACAAAAATTTATAGCCATCTATACTAGTTCCTTCATAGAGCTATGCTAACAAGGATAAGGTCATGAGTTTCACTAACAGTGTTCCAAGGCTACTGACAGAACATCTACCCACCAGACATCTTAGAAATGCAAGCTGTGGATCACAGGGAGATAAAAAAACATATATCAATAGGTCAGTATAACTATCTGTATTTCTGAGAAAACAACTTAATGTTTCTGTCTTATTTTTTGCCTCATTATCTTATGTTTACCAATACATGCAATTAATCATTTGTTCATTCATATACTTCAATAAATATTTATTGAGTGTTTACTATGTTTGAGGCATTGTCCAAAGTCTGCACTAGGAATAGATTGATGAGCAAGACAAAAACAGGCCTTGGAATCATGAAACATACTCTAAAATGGAGTGCAGACATTAAGCAAGTATTTATAATCAAATATTAAATCATCATTATGGGGAAAGTTCAGGGGAACCTAATAATTTATAGAAACCAGTAATTGTCTCTCTAAGGAGATAACATTTCAGCTTTGATTTGATGATGGAGGAGAGTGTGGTCAAGGTGGAAAAAAAGAGTATGTACAATAAGTCATGAAAATGAGAGAAGCTATAATGTCCAATTTGGCTGGGTCTTGTAGTAAAGTAATAGAAGGATGGAGAATTTATCCTTTATCCTAGGGATATTTATTCCTTTATCCTAAGGAAATTGAGAAGTTATTGAAAGCTTTTATGCCAGGAAGTGAAATGACTAGATTCAGGTTTTTGAGTTTTGTTTTGTTTTTTAAATATTATTACTATAGTTGGAAGGTGGAGACTGGATAGGAGCAAAGAACTAGCGGTAGATGTCCAAGCTGGGAGATAGTAAAATAATTTCACAAGAGTCAGTGGTGGGCAGGATAAGGGTAGTAACAGAAGCAATGTAGAAGAAAGATTCGTTTGATAAATGTTTGGAAAATAGAAGCCGCTGAACATAAAAACTTGGTGGGTATTTTAGATGTGGGGCTAAGAGAAGGGCCTGAGAAGGGAAAGCAGGATGCAATAAATACTCTCAATTCTAGAGTCTAAATAGGATTTAGTGAAAACACGAACTGAGCAATGTCACCCTAAAAGTAAAATAGTTTCGGAAGAAAGATGTGCTTAGATTCAGACTCATTAAGTTTGCAAGGCATCTTGCCAAAGATATTTCAGAGGAAATGTAACACAAGTCCACAAGAACCTTCAGAATGGAGGCAAGGACTTGGGAGACTTCAACATATAGATCGAAAATTGAACCAAAAGAGTAGATGATATTGCACAATGAGAGTGTACAGTGAAATGAACATAAGGTTCTGGAAAGGAGATTAAGAAGCATCAGTAGATAATTAAAAAGGAGGAAAGGACTACAAAGGAGGTTGAAGAGGAGGAGAAAGGGGAAGACAAGGAAAGCCAGGAGAGTTGCCCTCAGAAGTATGAGCATGTGTAAAACAGGTTTTCCCAAAAACTACTGATGGGAAAATGCATTGGGATAAGTTTTATGGCAGGTACTTTATTGGTAGCTGTCAATATTAAGAACCCATATATTTTTCCAACCTATAAATTTAACTTTTCATAAATTTAATTTCTATCTAGGTATACATTGACAAAGTGATATATGGACATTTGCATTAATATTTATAATATTTGTATTAATATTTATAATAAGACCAAGAACAACCTGAAAGCCCTATAATAGGAAGCTGACTAGATAAATTACTGTACAATCCAAGAAAGGAATGTATTGAAACTGTTAGAAACTGTCCTTTTTGTATGGTCTCAGGTTAATAAAGCAAGCAACCACACTTCATATATAATAGGTTACCACATCATAAATAATATTGTACTACCTAACATCTATGAAATAAATATATATTTCCTAGATGTGCATATTATGTGTGAAATTGAGAAAATGTGACAAAGACTATAGACAGAACTCTGTAACTATGAAAGGAAAGTGAGAGATATGAAGAAAACCTGTTGGGGGCTGGAGAGATAGCTCAGTCGGTAGAGTGCTTGCAAGGCAAGCACAAGGCCCTGGGTTTGATCCCCAGCACCGCAAAAAAAAAAAAAAAAAAAAAGGAAAGAAAAAGAGAATCTGTTGGATAACCTGGAATCAAAGGTGGCTTGATTGAGATGATAAACATATACAAGTGTTGCCATGAAAAAGATAACATGGAGGGAAAGTTGAAGAAGCAGCAAAACATGCAGATGTTAATGTAGAAAGGAATGAGATCAGAGCACAGGGATGTCAAGACCTACCAGAAAAGAACGGACATCTTTCGCAAATGTAATGGATGGAAGAAAGAAAAAAATGGGTGTGCATGCAATCAAGGTATAGATTTAGTGAAGAGATGTTTAGCGATGAGAAGAAATCACCTTTTCCCACATCTATTTTTATTAACACATATTTGAATTTTCCCAATAATTCAAATATGTTAATAAAATGCGTTAATAATATTTAACATTTTCAACTTTATAAGCCATTTATATATTTCATCTTTTGGGAAGTGTCTATTTCTTAATAGATTTATTTTTGTTAAGTATTCCTTAGTTCTTTAATATTCTGGATATTAACCTTCTGTCAGATGAACAGCTGGAAAATACTTTCTCTCATTGTGTGGATCATCCCTTTGTTCTATTGGTTGTTTTCTTTGCTGTACAGGAACATTTTAGAATGATGCAATCCCCATTTGTCAATGTTTGCTTTTGCTTCCTGTACCTTCAGAGTCCTATTCAGAAAATCATCACCTTTACCAATATCCCAAAGTGTTTCCCCAGTTTTTTCCTGTAGTAGTTTCAGAGTTTCAGGTCTTACCTTAAGATCTTTGATACATTTTGCATTGATTTTTGTACAGGATAAGAGGTAGGGGTCAAGTTTTAATCTTCTACATGTAGATTTCCAGTTTTCTCAGCACCATTTGATGAAACTGTCCTTTTCCCAATATATGTTTCTGGCATCATTGTCCAGAATAAATTTGCTCTAAATATGTGGATTCATTTCTGCATTCTCTAATATGTTCCATGGGTCTATGTGTCTGTTTGCAAAATTACTTTTGCTAATTTTATATTATTTCTGGGGAATACATCAGATACTGTGGAAGGGATAATTGAAAGGGTTAAGAAATATAAATGTGAGAAATAGGAAACCTAATTGAGGAAATCTAGAATTGCTGGATAATGTCCACAAGCCACTGGAGGCTTTCCTATAGTATTTCCTCTCTCTCTATTTATGACTAACCAAAATTCTGTCTCCCAACCACACCCTTTTATTTTTTCTCCCAATTCTCCACTGAAAAAAAGAGTAATTAAAAAAAACAAAAAACATTTTCTGCAGTGCTAAGAATGAGAATGGAGACCATAAATACGTTTAAGATATTAATTAATTCCTGACTGAGGAACTATAGGATAAACTAATATAAAAAGCCACAGGGCAGAATAAATAAGAGTCTGAAAGAGAAAGGCCAGGGAGAATAGCGAGTGCTAGAAAATCATGTTTGCTGAATAGGAGAAGACAAACAGAATCAGGACATTAAACAAGGGAACTAATTGCAAGATTCTTTATCAATGACTAGAACATAAAGAAATAAGGAAGATTATAGTGGTAGAAAGAGCAGAGTTACAAATAAAATGGATTGTTTAAAAATTTCTCATTAGTACCACCACAATAAAATTGGAGAAATGCCTTCATAGTCCTGATGGCCAAAATTCTGAACTTAAATTCCTGTATCCCATGAAATTTTCAAGTACGTAAGAAAAATAAAGGTGTTTTGAGAAAAAGTAATTTCAAGTTAGCACTGATCAGTTAACCTAAATCCAAGTAGAATGTAATCAGGAAGAATGACTTTAGTATAGATTTTACTTAAAAATTTAAATGATTTTAGTGATACAGTGAAGTCATACACATCTTTTATCAATAAGAAAATGAAAGACAATTGGAAACACCAGGAAAAACAAAAACCCAACTAAGAAATCATGCCACCGTTTTAAAAATTCCATCAAATATCAAGAAATACCATCGATTTGATAGACAAATAAGATGTAAAGTTATATTTTAAATTACAAAAGTTATTACTAATAGAAGTACTAAAATACAGTGTTAACTGAAGAAGCAAGCAAGGGGAGATGAAAATAATTTACTTAGAATAAATTAAAATTCCTAATCTTTCATGGCAGGAAATGCAAGATCAGTTTACCTTTCCTTTTCTATATATACAACAAATAGGCATAAAAGTTCATGCCAAAATGAATTCAGCTCTCTTTCCTTGTAATAGTGCAGTGAAAATAGCACACATTTTGGAATATAATAGGCTAGTATTTAAATACTGAATGTGTTACTAGTAAACTATGTATCTATGGGCAATTTACTTAAGCTGCCTGAACTTTAGAGTAGTAAATTGCAATCAAGGTTAAAGAGTCCAGCATAGTGTTTTACACGTGGTAGGATATCAATGAAAAAGCATTGCTATTTTATTTTACGTTATTTTGTGTTTTTTTTTTATTTTTACAGACTGCACTTTGATTCATTGTACACAAATAGGGTACAACTTTTCATTTCCATGGTTGTATACAACATAGATTCAAGTCATTCATGTAATCATACATGTACTTAGGGTAATAATGTCTGTCTCAGTCTACTATCTTTCCCTTCCTCACTCCCTCCCACCCCATTTCCCTCTACACAATTCAAAGTTCCTCCATTCTTCTCTTACCCACCCCCCACCATACCCTTGTTATGTATCATCATCCACTTATCAGAGAAAAGATTGGGCCTTTGGTTTTTTGGGATTGGCTTATTACACTTAGCATGATATTCTCCAACTCCACCCATTTACCAACAAATGCCATAATTTTATTCTTCCTTAAAAGCATTGCTATTCTAAAAACAAATTCTATTGTGTATATTTGGGGCATACAGAATGATGCTATGGAATACATACAGAGAGTAAAATGTTTACTATAGTGAAGTAAATTAATATATCCATCATCTCATACAGTTACCCCTTTTTTGGTAACAAATGTAACCCAACCAACCAATTTAACAAAAATCCCAAATATAATTCAGTTTCATTAACTTTAGTCCTCATGCTGTATATTGGACTTGCTCATCCTATGTATCTGCTCCTTTGTGTCTTTGACTACACCTCCCCATTTTCTCCACTCCCCCACTAGAACCCACTGCTTTATTCCTGCATAGTTGACTTCATTTTTGTTTCTTGCTATTAATTATTGAATCACGTTGAAACAACTCAGCACTTGGTAAATTTGATTACTATTTATTAACCACGATTATAACTTCATCATGAAAATTGCAGAATTGGAAGGTTTGCTATTTTACATTAACACTTAATGTCATTAATTGCCTGAGTGAAAAGGAAAATGACTTTTAAAGAGTGATTTAGTGTCTCCAAGGATGAAGAAGGGGATGGTGATTCCCAGTCCATAACACCCTGGTCCCTGGAGGGTCACCAAAGTAGTAATCAGTTATCCAGATGAAAGATTTCAAAAATATTTTACCAGAAGTTAAATAATATGTGAAATTTCTTTGTTTTTGCTTGAAATAATATTAACTCATTTGTGAGAACATGGATTAGTTTTTTTCTCAATTTGTCTAATTGACTGTTAGTTTTATGCACCTTGATTAATTAAAATTGGATATTTACTACTTAATAAATGAAGTTCCTTTGGCTAGGAACAGTTCTTTGATCAGATGGAGTTCACATAAGAAAAATAATTGAACTAAACTTTCAGATTATTTATTCTGCACATCTCTGGCTATCCAAAAGAGAGGTTCCTCTGAACATCCCTGATCCCTTGTCCCATTTTTAGATCTTGTAGTTGACCAAATCAGTAAGCTTTGGAGCAGGGACTGGATGTACACAGTTTGATGACTTCTTCTGCTCCTGTCTTGACAAGTGAATACCCACAGTTGGCTGTGTACTCCTAGTGACCTGAGTGGTACAAGGAGAAGCTCTAGACACTTAGTGCTACCTGCTATAGAAGGTGAACTCAGTCTGCATGTTCAGAGACTCGAGAAAGTCACTGTAGCATTACATCAAAGATTTTTCTTTTAATCTCAGCTTTTAATAGTCAAAACTTTAAGTTCTATCCATCAAAATCTGCAGTAGTCTCTCTCTCTCTCTCTCTCTCCCTCTCTCTCTCTCTCTCCCTCTCTCTGTCTCTCTCTCTCCCCCTCTCCCTCTCTTTCTTTTTCCTCTTACTCATTCTATCACCTCATTTTTAACTAAGGAGGAAAAAGGAGTTCTGATTTCTTAACCTTTCTAAAATGTGAAAATAGTACTAGTTGGGAACAACTGTACCCAAGACAGACATCATTAAAGTAGCTCATTAAACAATTACACACCAATTAAAGGACATAAACAGAAAAGTGCAGAACAGTGAAAATTTAAATTTAACATAAATCTCTGGCTAACCTGCAAGACAACACTTTAACATATAATTAACACAATTTGGTATCTGTAATAAAATTCTATTGAGAGATAAACTGACATGTTTTGATTCTCTTGGCAACCTGTCCTAGTTTCCAAAAAGTGACAAAGTCAGCAACAAGGTCCCAGATGTCCATTTTCACCTCCTTGCCCTGAATTGTGGAACTTCAGTACTTATGGGAATCAATCCATGTTTCTCATTATTATGTTTGTGAATTTAATAACAGATATGTAGCTGCTGTTTTCTATGATTCTTGCAATGTCTTTCCATTTGACCTGTGGAATAAATATTTGGGTGAAACAAACAAAAAAAAGAATAAAAAATTTATAGTCAGGTTCAGAATATAATAACTTTGGAAGAGCAAAATACATACAAAATATAACATTAATGCTGATCTTAATACTAGACAAAAAGTAATTTTTCTTTTCATTAGTTATATGTTTATAAAATATAACATTGCCTAGATATTTTCTTAAAGTCTGCATTATTCTAACAGTTTCTAAATTAAAAATGTTTTGATAAATTATTATAACAATAGAATTGCTCTGTTTAGAGTACTTCAAGTAGATTTTATTCTATTAACAAAGACATTTTTTAAGTCTGAGAAATTAGCCAAAGTGGTACGGAAAAATTTCAAAGCTAGTTACAGATTAGTAGAGCTCAAAGAGGAAAGGGAAGGGAAGGAATGGAGGATGGAAGGAAGAAAGGAGAGAAGGAAGGAAGGAGAGAAGGGGAGGAAGGAGAGAAGGGGAGGAAGGAAAGGACAGAGGAAGGAGAGAGATTTAAAGACCTTCTAGAGTTAGCTATAGGCTGTTATTCACATTCTCTACTGAAGGCCCCATCAATTTTAATTTTAATTTTAGATTGTTTAAAATTATAATATGTAGCTAGAATCTATGTATCCTAATTACTTTTTAATCTGAAAGAATTAATTCAACAACAAAAATGGTATGTCAGCAATGGTTTATTAGAGTGAACTTCATATAAGTCTTTTAGTCAAGTCATAAATAATTAAACAGTGAATTATGGGTGAGGGCCTATATAAAACTCAAAACTCAGTTTTTCATGATAGTTATGAAATTATTAAGAATTGGCTGTTAAGTAAGAATTTTGTTACTTAACCTGCAACTCAGATTAGAAGATTTTCTATTTTAAGGAAAAGTAAATTTTGGTTAACCGTTATGTTTTATAGGAGGGAAATGTCAAAGAATTAAAGTTAGAAACATCCTAAATGACTTTATTATAATAAGATGATTTTGAGCGGCCGCGCACTCCCGGATGGCGGCAGCCCTGGCCAGACGGGTGGAGCTGGGCTTCACCAAGCTGGCGCCAGCGTGGCGGCTGCACAGCGAGTAGTTACCCAGCAAGTTTTTAGGGCTCACCAACTTCCATATTTAATATTGTTCTACAATACATGGCCAAATGAATTTACTAGAAGAAATTCACATATAAAGTTCATTTGTAAACACATTAATTAATAGTTGTTTGGATTATCAAAATCCATTACTTCTGTATAAAAAGTTTTCTGTTTCTCTACTTTTCATATTTTTACCATCACATTGTTTTTACTATTGGAGCAAAAGTATCAGACTAAAGTATTTTCAATTAATGAAAGAAAATGCAAAATATTCCAAGGAAATAAGAGAAAGTTGGATATTATTTATTACAGTCTGGATTAAATTCACTTACAAGATTGTTTTCTCTTGCATTGTTTCAAGTTGTTTCCTACAAAGTTATTCTTTATTGTTTGCTATTATTTCCATATCACCTCATTTTCTAAAAGGAATTGAGGCAACATACAAAGTTGTGTATTTGAAACAGATTAAAACAAAATAGGAAAGGAGGGAATAGAGCATGAAAATCAAGGGATTCCAACCATGTAAGTGATATAAATATCTTATGTCTAATTACAAAATGAAGTCATTTGTGTCATGCATATGAGCAAGATTTTAAAATTCATTTTGAGACAGAGCAATATCTTCCTGAAATTTACATATTCTGAGAGGAATACGAAATCATTGTCAATGGCTCATGTCCTATAGTTCTTCCCTGAAGACATTCATATATCTGAAGAAAATGTACAAAGTCAAACCTTCTTTTTATCCTGAAGCCAAATCTAGTTTTTAGATTATGGTGGCTAGGAGATGGGGAGAAAGGAGGTTCTCATTCTTTTATACAAACTTGATTCCCCTAATAAGAGGGATGTGGAGAGGTTGTAGCATACTGGGTAGAGGGAGTGTGTGTGTGTGTGTGTGTGTGTGTGTGCACACGCACATGTGTGTTTCAGGGTCAATGTTTCTCAGCTTTTTCTAGCAGTAGGAGAAAGACCTGAAGGCTACATTGCCCAAACCAGGTCCAGAGCCCTCCAAAAGCTTCCATACACACATTTCCTAAGTCCTCCCCTCCGTGCTTTCCCATTCCCCTTCCCTTTAAATCCAAGTTCTAATGGAATTGTCTCCTCTGACCCCATTTATCTTAAACTGAACTCAATCTCAACCCAATTTCTCCTACCCTACCTGAGTAATATCCCCTCTGATGTAAGCAAGGTGAATGTCACTTTTTCCTGCTCCAGTCCCTCTGTCTGACCTCCAGGGCAGTGGTTTTCAGACTCATGAGATCCTGTAGTTTCAGGATCTGTTTACAATCTTAAATATGACTGCAAGACTCTGAAAACTTTTTGTTAATGTGAATTACAACAGCCCCTATTTATCATGTTAGAAATTAATACTGAAAGTGTTTTAAACATATATTTATTTAGAAATAGCACTAATAAACCCTCAATAATAAATGTTAATGTCACATTTTTTAATAACTACATTTTCTAAAACCAAAAGAAGTGAAAAATGGCACAGTTTTACATTTCTGCAACTCTCTTTAATGTTGTGCTTATCATGAAACAGCTGAAATCTCATATCTGCTTTTGCCCTCTGTCTGTTGTGATATGCAGTTTGGGTTGAAGTATACTGAAATCTGTCCTAGAGATATGTAGCTAGAAAATTCAAGTAGTCACTCAGCTAATTGTGGCTATTCTTTAATAATAAAGCAAAAGTTGATAAATAATAGATCTTGAGGTTGGTTGCAATATAATTCTGAAACATAATGATGAATTTTTAATTCATTATTTAATTCATTTATTTTACCCATGTATGATTTGCAGCATTGGTACATTATGGAACTATCAGTTTATTAAACTATGCATCTCTTCCAAATGCTAACACATTTTACTATGTAATATTTTAACACTTCATTCATTAATATCACCATCCATCTCATCAGAATAATCTTGAAGAATCTTAGGAAGCTGTTAAGATCATGGGGGTAGATACAAGTTTTTCAAAATTCCAGTTTTAACTTGAAAAACTCAAAACTGTATCACAGGAAACAAATGCCATTAGTTGTTTTCCTTGAAGTGACAGTCTCATTTGTTTATTTTAAAGAAAATGTCTGCCAAATATCCATGTATGACTAACATATGTTTTTAGTCTGTCAAGCATACTTTCAAGAAAAGAAAGTGCTGCATGCCCAAAGCAGTTAGTCAGTTCACAATTCAAAAACCACACAAGTTTGTTTTTCTGGGCACATTCACCATACCCTACTACACAGCACAAGTACTTTAGGTGTACAGCCCATTTCATCACACAGAATATTAAAAATAGAAACTCAAGAGTTGGTGTTTAGTAAAACTAATAAGTTATCCAGGTCATCCTTTACCAGAAAAAATATTTTTATTTTTATTTTCCTTACTGAGAATGCATGATAGTGAAGAATGAGGATGACTATTACACTTTGGTTTTTTTTTTTAATTTCTTAATTGTAAACAAATGGGATACATGTTGTTTCTGTTTGTACATGGAGTAAAAGCATACCATTTGTGTAATCATAAATTTACATAAGGTAATGATGTTCGATTCATTCTGTTATTTTTTTCTTACCCCCCACCCCTCCCACCCCTCTTTTCCCTCTATACACTCCCTCCTTCCTCCATTCTTGCCCCCCTCCAACCCCCCATTATGTGTCCTCATCCGCTTATCAGCCAGATCATTCGTCTTTTCGTTTTTGGAGATTGGCTTATCTCACTTAGCATGATATTCTCCAATTTCATCCATTTGCCTGCAAATGCCATGATTTTATAATTCTTTATAGCTGAGTAATATTCCATTGTTTATATATACCACAGTTTCTTTATCCATTCATCAATTGAAGGACATCTAGGTTGGTTCCACAATCTGGCTATTGTGAATTGAGCAGCTATGAACATTGATGTGGCTGTGTCTCTGTAGTATGCTGATTTTAAGTTCTTTGGGTTATAGGTCAAGGAGAGGGATAGCTGGGTGAAATGGTGGTTCCATTCCAAGTTTTCTAAGGAATCTCGCACTGCTTTCCAGAGTGGCTGCACTAATTTGCAGCCCTCACCAGCAATGTATGAGTGTACCTTTTCCTCCACATCCTCTCCAACACCTATTGTTGCTTGTATTCTTGATAATCACCATTCTAATTGGGGTGAGATGGAATCTTAGGGAAGTTTTGATTTGCATTTCTCTTATTACTAAAGATGGTGAACATTTTTTCATATGTTTGTTGATTGCTTGTAGATCTTCTTCTGTGAAGTGTCTGTTCATATCCTTAGCCCATTTGTTGATTGGGTTATTTGTATTCTTCATGTAGAGTTTTTTGAGTTCTTTATAGATTCTGGAAATTAGTGTTCAATCTGAAGTATGAGTGGCAAAGATATTCTCCCACTGTGTAGGCTCTCTCTTCGCATTGCTGATAGTTTCCTTTGCTGAGAGAAAGCTGTTTAGTTTGAATCTGTACCAGTTATTGATTCTTGCTTTTATTTCTTGTGCTATGGGAGTCCTGTTAAGGAAGTCTTATCCTAAGCCAACAAGTTGAAGATTTGGACATCCTTTTTCTTCTATAAGATGCAGGGTCTCTGCTCTGATTTCAAGGTCCTTGATCCATTGTGAGTTGATTTTTTGTGCAGGGTGAGAGATAGGGATTTAGTTTCATTCTGTTGCATATGGATTTCCAGTTTCCCAGCACCATTTGTTGAAGCGGCTATCTTTTCTCCATTGCATATTTTTGGCCCCTTTGTCTAGTATGAGAAAATTGTATTTATTTGGGTTTGTGTCCATGTCCTCTATTCTGTACCATTGATCTACCTGTCTATTTTGGTGCCAATACAATGCCATTTTTGTTACTATTGCTTTGTAGTATAGTTGAAGTTCTGGTATTGTGATACCCCCTGTTTCATTCTTCCTGCTAAGGATTGTTTTAGCTATTCTTGGTTTCTTATTCTTCCAGATGAATTTCATGATGATTTGCTCTATTTCTGTAAGGTACATCACTGGGATTTTAATTGGAATTGCATCGAATCTGTATAGCACTTTTGGTAGTATGGTTATTTTGACAATATTAATCCTGCCAATCCAAGAACATGGGAGATCTTTCCATCTTCTAAGGTCTTCCTCAATTTCTTTCTTCAATGTTTTGTAGTTTTCATTGTAGAGATCTTTTACCTCTTTGGTTAGATTGATTTCCAAGTTTTTTTTTTTTTTTTTTTTTGAGGCTATTGCAAATGGAGTTGTTTTCCTCATTTCCCTTTCAGCTGTTTCGTTGCTTACATATAAAAATGCTTTAGATTTATGCGTGTTGATTTTATAGCCTGCTATTTTGCTGAATTCATTGATGAGTTCTAGAAGTTTTCTGGAGGAGGTTTTGTGATCCTCTAAATATAGAATCATGTCATCAGCAATAGTGACAGCTTAAGTTCCTCTTTTCCTATTTGTATCCCTTTAATTTCTTTGGTCTGCCTAATTGCTCTGGCTAGAGTTTTGAGGACAATGTTGAATAGAAGTGGTGAAAGAGGACATCCCTGTCTTGTTCCTGTTTTTAAAGGGAATGGTTTCAGTTTTTCTCCATTAAGAATTATGTTGGTCTTGGGCTTAGCATAAATAGCCTTTACAATGTTCAGGTATGTTCCTACTATCCCTATTTTTTCAAGTGTTTTGAGCATGAAGCGTGTTGTATTTTGTTGAATGCTTTTTCTGCATCGATGGAAATAACCATATGATTCTTATCCTTAAGTCTATTGACATGATGGATTACGTTTATTGATTTATGGATGTTAAACCATCCTTGCATTCCACTTGATTGTAGTGCACAATTTTTTTAATATATTTTTGGATATAGTTTGCCAATATTTTTTGAAGGATCTTTGCATGTATATTCATCAAGGATATTGGTCTAAAATTTTCTTTCCTTTATGTGTTTTTTCCTGGTTTGGATATGAGGGTGATATTAGCTTCATAGAATGAGTTTGGTAGGGTACCCTCCTTTTCTATTTCTGGTAGTACTTTGAGAAGTATTGGAATGAATTCTTCTTTGAAGGTCTTGTAGAACTTGGCTGAGAATCCATGTGGTCCTGGGCTTTTCTTGGATGGTAGGTTTTTAATGGCTTCTTCTATTTCATTGCTTGATATTGATCTGTTTAAATTGTGTATGTCCTCCTGGTTCAGTTTGGGAGGAGCATATGTCTCTAGAAATTTGTCAATGTCTTCAGTAGTTTCTATTTGGTTGGAATACAGATTTTCAAAGTAGCTTCTCATTATGTTATGTATCTCAGTGGTGTCTGTCATGATGTTTCTTTTTTCATCATGAATTTTAGTAATTTGAGTTTTCTGTCTCCTTCTCTTTGTTAGTGTGGCTAAGGGTCTTTCTATATTGTTTACTTTTTCAAAGAACCAACCTTTTGTTTTGTCAATCTTTTGAATTGTTTCTTTTGTTTCAATTTCATTGATTTCAGCTCTGATTTTAATTATTTCCTGTTTTCTACTACTTTTGCTGTTATCTGTTCTTCTTTTTCTAGGGCTATGAGCTGTACTGTTAGGTCATTTAGTTGTTGACTTTTCATTCTTTTCTGTAATGCACTCAATGCAATGAATTTTTCTCTTAGTACCGCTTTCATAGTGTCCCAGAGATTTTGATATGTTGTATCATCATTCTCATTGACCTCTAAGAATTTTCTTATCTCCTCCCTGATGTTTTCTGTTATCCATGTTTCATTCAATAGCATATTATGTAGTCTCCAGGTGTTGGAGTAATTTCTGTTTTTTATTTTGTCATTGATTTCTACTCTCAGTCCATTATGATCTGATAGAACACAAGGCAGTATCTCTATTTTTTTGCATTTCCTAAGGGCTGCTTTGTGGCATAACATATGGTCTATTTTTGAGAGGGTTCCATGTGCTGCTGAGAAGAAAGTGAATCTGCTTGTTGATGGATGGAATATTCTATATGTGTCTATTAAGTCTAGGTTATTGATTGTGTTATTGAGTTCTATGGTTTCTTTGGTTGGTTTTTGTTTGGAAGATCTATCTAGTGGTGACAGTGCTGTGTTAAAGTCACCCAGAATTATTGTGTTGTGGTCTATTTGATTCCTGAAATTGAGAAGAATTTGTTTGATGTACAGGGATGTACCATTGTTTGGGGCATAAACATTTACTATCGTTATGTCTTCCTGATTTAAATTTCCCTTAAGCAGTATGAAGTGTCCTTCTTTATCCCTTCTAACTAACTTTGGCTTGAAGTCCACTTTACCTGATATAAGGATGGAAACCCCTGCTTTTTTACTGAGTCCATGTGTGTGGTAGGTTTTTTCCCACCCTTTCACCTTTAGTCTGTGGATGTCTTTTTCTATGAGATGAGTCTCTTGCAGGCAGCATACTGTTGGATCTTTCTTTTTCATCAATTCTGCCAGTCTGTGTCTTTTGATTAATGAGTTTAGGCCCTTAACGTTCAGGGTTATTATTGAGATATGATTTGTATTCCCAGTCATTTGAGCTTCTTTTTGTTTTTTAACTTGGCTTGGTTTCCCCTTTGAGTGGTTTTTCTCTAAGGTAGTTCCTCCCTTTGCTGACCTACATTGTTGTTTTGCATTTCCTCCTGATGTAATATTTTGTTGAGAACAGTCTGTAGCACAGGCTTTCTATTTGTAAATTCTTTTAACTTTTGTTTTATCATGGAAGAATTTTATTTCATCTTCAAATCTGAAGGTAAGTTTTGCTGGGTATAACATTATTGAATGGCAATCATGTTCTTTCAGAGTTTGAAATACGTTGTTCCAGGTCCTTCTAGCTTTTAGAGTCTGGATTGAGAAGTCGGCTGCTATCCGTATTGGTTTCCCCTATATGTAATCTGATACTTTTCTCTCACAGCCTTCAAAATTCTAATTTTATTTTGAATGTTAGGCATTTTCATTATAATGTGCCTTGGTGTGGATCTGTTGTGATTTTGTGCATTTGTTGTTCTGTAAGTCTCATGTGTTTGATTTTCCATTTCATTCTTCAGGTTTGGGAAATTTTCTGATATTATTTCATTGAATAGGTTGTTCATTTCTTTGGTTCGTATCTCTAAGCCTTCCTCAATCCCAATAATTATTAAATTTGGTCTTTTCAGGATGTCCCATAGTTCTTGGAGATTCTGTTCATGATTTCTTACCATCTTCTCTGTTTGGGAAACTTTATTTTTAAGATTAAATATTTTGTCTTCAATGTCTGAGGTTCTGTCTTCCAAGTGGTCTAGTCTTTTGGTGATACTTTCCATTGAGTTTTTTATTTGGTTTATTGTTTCCTTCATTTCAAGGATTTCCATTTGGGTTTTTTTGAGTATTTCTATCTCTTTGTTGAAATGACCTTTTGCTTCCTGCACTTGCTCTTTCAACTGCTTTTGGTATTATCATTCATTGCCTGCATTTGCTCTCTTAACTCATCCTTTGCTTCACAAATCATCTTAATCATGTATAATCTGAAGTACTTTTCTGACATTTCTTCTAACATACTGTCATTGGATTCTATTAATATAGAATCTAGATTTGTTTGGATCATTTTCTTCCCTTGTTTTTTCATGTTGTTCGTGTATCTTCCCCTCTAGCAGTGCAGATTTGGGGTATTGCAGATTCCCCCCTGTAGCTTATAGTGGCCCTATAGGTTTCCAAAACCTTTTCTTTAAGGGGAGATCAATATTAGCAGTGCTCAATTCAGACACTATGCAATCCTAGATCAAATAGCTCCTATGAGGACAATAACAGTATTGTTATAATAAACAGAATGAGTTCAACTATTATCTTCAGTAAAACAAACATATTTGCAATAAGGCCTGAAGTTTCTAATGGAGGACAAAGAGGATGCAGAGGGATGTAGGATGTAGCTGTTAATGGGTTAAGAAAAGAATATACAGAAGTTCTAGATAATAGAAAGGGTCAGAGAGTGAAATCAAAAGAAATTGGATGTTAACATGCAAAAAGGGAGAAAGAGACTCTGAGGGAATAGGTAAACAAAAGGAAAAGAAAGCAAAAAAAAGTAAAGAAATAAAAACTTAAAATTGTTCAATAAGCAGAAGAAAGAAAATCTACACTATAACAGTCATATAGTATTCAAACTTCCCAGTCTTCAGTAACCTGATGCATGAGAGGTACCTGACAATGAGCTTCAACTCTCCAGCAGGCATCTCAGGATGGGATTTGCCCCACCTAAAGATCGGAGCTCTGGCTTCCAGGATTATCCCAGATGGCTGCTCTGGCTTCCAAATGTGTTGGCAAATGGGGAGCTGCAGCTCAGGGTGTGGACATGGTTGGCTGGAGGTCCTGGAGGTGGGGTGTGGTTGGTCAGGCAGGGGTCCTGGAGGTCGGGTGTGTTTGGTGTGGTTGCGGGATCCTGGAGGCCAGGTACAATCAGTCAGTCTGGGGTCCCAGTGATAGGATACAGTCAGTTGGTCTGGGGGTCCTGGCAGCAGGGAGCAGTCAGTTGATGTGAGGGCCTTGGAGGCAGCCAGTGATTGGTCGGGTTGAGGGATCCTGGAGACGGGGCTGTCAGTCCAGCCTGGGATCCTATGGGGCCTGGCTGTTGTCTCAAAATGGCGGCAGCCACCTGTAACCAAACCTGCAGGTACTTTCACAGTGCACTTCCAGGCAATGGCAGGCAGCTGGCACTCCACTTGTGGTCTGTGGTCAGTCTCAAACTCCTTGAATTCTACTTATGCAAAAATTCCATAGACTGCAGATTAAGAACCAAGTGCAGCAGATGACTCTACAACTCCCTTCAACTTCAAGTTCTGGAGGCTGCGAAGTTCAAGCCCAAGACTCTAGCAGGTTCAGTCATCTGATGAGTGCTGCTCTGTACTCCTGAGATGGCACTGTGATTCTGCATCCTCCAGAGGGAAGGCACACTCTGTCAACACTTTGGTTCTTCATTCAAGCAGCTGTATTTTTTGCCCACATCTGCTCTATATCATCAGTACAAACAAGCACATGGAAAAAAAGCAAGTAGCATCTTAGTATTACTATCCAAATAGTTTGATGTACTTGATCCCTTGAAAGGATCTCAGAGATTCCAGAGGTCCACAGACCAGGATTTGGGAATCATTGGTCAAGGGTTTTCACACCTCAACTTTTCTTTGGATGAAGAAATGGAAAAGAGGGACATTTTTGGGAAAGCAAAACAGGTAAGGAAGGTCCCAGAAGAAATCTGGGAAGTTGAAAATCTTTAATCAAATGACTCCTGGGATCCCAGTCCTGAGGCAGGAGAGATGAGAAAGTTTTAACCATGCTATGGTTTGGGTAAGTCTCCTCAATGGGCTCGTTTTTTTTGTGTGTGCTGGGAATTGGACCCAGGGCCTTCATACATGTGAGGCAAGCACTTTACCAACTGAGCTACATTCCCAGCCCAAAAGACCTGTGTTTTAAATGTATGGTTGTCAGCCCTTGGTACTATTGGCAGACTGTAATGCAGGCAGTAGGGTTCTTTGTCTTACAAATTCAAGGAATGAAATCCACAGGCACAAGAGTGAGAGCAAAGTAATAGGATTTACTAGAAAAACAAAAGAAAGCAGAACTCCCAAAGGGGAGGGACTCCAAGAAAGGAATGCCAAAGGGAGTCTGTTGTCTAGGGATTTTTAAAGGCATAGCTAATGGCCCAGCACAGTTGATTGGTGGTGTGAGGGATGCCATCAAGGACCAATTCAGCTCTTCAAACTCTGAGTTTAATAAACCAATCATAAATGCATAATTTCAATCCCTTATTTACATAATTAGGAGGACAGGTCCAACTGTGTAGTTAGACTCCTCTGTTGGGGAGAGGAAGCACTTCAGGTAAGGGTCTACTCTGTGGTTGGCTCTTGCTAGGGTAGGGGCAAGGGTAACTAAGGAAGGGTGGCTATGGTTGAAGCTGTGAGGAACAGAAATAGGTGTTCTAAATAAAGTGGAGTCACTGTGGTTTCATCTGTCAGTGAGTGGAAAGCCACAGGATGTTCTCACAGTATGATGCCTCCTTTCAGGTTGTTTTGATGTCCCCCTCCCTTCCTTTCCTTCTCCAGGGCCCTTACCCTGGCTGCCTAGGGAGACCTATCTTCCAGCCTCAGTCAAACCCTTAACAGGTGGCAGATAGTGGGAGAAAGTGGGGACATGCCCTCAAAGGGACTGTGGAACTCTTCCTCTTCCTTTATTCTTTGCATCACAGTCACCATAAGGAAAGTAGCCCATTCCACCCAACACTCCCACCATGAAGTACTACCCACCACAGGTCCAAAAGTAATGGAGCCTATCAAACATGATCGGAAACATCCAAATTGTGAGCCAAAATATACCTTTTTGTAAGGAATCCGGTCTCCCAACCACCTGTCAATCTGCGTTCCGCCCACCTCTCCCCTTACAGGAATTTCTGACCTCCCCATCACCTGTCCGCCTCTTACTTTACAGGAATTTCTGGCTTACGCTGCCTTAATCTTTCTGCCTCCCACTTTACATCCTAATATGCTATTGGTTCCTCCGAGCCCTCGAGATTCCAATATCTGGGAGAGGCCACACACCATCTTGCTTTTTTTCTTTCCTTTTCCCCCACAGCGGACGTGAATCTTCCGCATAAAATAAAGTCCCTTGTGTGAGATCTCGTGTCTGCGGAGCATTTTTCTGGGCATTATCGAGGAGCCACAACTGCCTCTAACATCTTTCCTCTTTTTTATTTGATTGTATCATTTTTTATAGTAATAGAACACTGCCTAACACATCTGTATTACAAATTGATTCTAATATCCTTAACTTTCCCACATTTACACTATTGTGAAGATACTAAGACTGAGGGAAAAGGGGGAGAAAGCTATGGAGCCTATCAGAGTCATCTTATTTCTTATAAAAATTCAGGAATATCTTAGTGTGGGTGTTAATATGTTAACAATTTCCTTATCTTGGCCATACATTAAAATATGACCCTTCAAAAAATATCCTCTTACCTGGAGGTTGACAAAATTCTCTGTATAATAGAAATAATAATCAATATTTTATATTTTGTGGATGTAACAGTTTCTTTTGCACCTACTCAAGTCAATTATTGTGACACCCAAGTTCCCCCTGCCCAATGATGAATGGGTCATGATATTTGAATGTAATAAAATGTTCATTTGTCACCAAAATAGTCTTCTATTTTAATCAGACATTTAAAAAATACTTAAAGTACTCTTGAATCTACAAGCTATACAAAAGTGGAATGGGCTGGATTTGTACCATGGGTAATAACTAGCAGACCTCTGCTTTAATTCAGAGGAGGGAATCTAATGGCAAAATTTGAGGGCACCATGACTGATAAGTTGGATAAATAAGGTATTTTAAGACTCTTCCATTTATACCATTATTTCAGGTCGCCTTCATGCTGATTCAGGCAGCCCTGAAATGTGATTCTGTGTCACATTTTATAACATTGTTAATAAAGGTCAAAGGTCTTGTGACAAAAGAAAGGTCATGAAACAACGTATACAACACACCTAGCACATACCACATAATATAGTATGATAACAAGACAGGTGAAAGTGTTTTAAATTCTGCCAGTTCTCATCTATAGTTTTTCCACAAAATGGTATTTGTACCAAAAATGAAAAACAACAAAACAAATACCCCTCTGCATTTGAACCTAGGAAAAAATTTTAAAGAAGAAAGAAAAAGAGAAATTTGAGTTTCTCTAAACAACTCAGTTCTGAAGGACCTAACCAATAAAACAATGCTGTTATTAAACCTCATATTAATTAATAGGGTTTGCTTTACCACAGGAATTTCCTTCCATTACCTCCTCAGAGTTTAGCTCCATTTTAAATTTTATATTCTTCATAAACCCTTCCTTGTCTAAATCTTCTCTCATATTTGGATCCTGGGCATTCACTTATGGTAATTTTTATTTGACAATTATAGGCTAATTTATAGGGTTTTCTGGTGTTTTCTTAGATTGTTTTTTCCTCTTGAATACATAAGTGTGAATTCCTTGAGAACCACAATCCTCTTCTAGTTTCTTGTGCTTTCTAGGTCCCTTATCATAATGTCTTATTCACAGTAAGAGTGACTCAATAAGTACCTGGTTAAAAGCAAATGCAAGTAAAAGAACACATTTTTTTTACCTATTTTTCTTTGTGACTTCTCTATTCAATTTCTCCATTCTCTTAGAAGGAAAATTTCACTATCAGCATTCATCTTGATTTAGATTTTTAAAATACACTTAAGAATTTTTTTTCTGACTTGGAATTTAAGAACTAGTTAACTCTTCTACATAGCCATTGATAACCCTTGACCAAAAGTATGGACTCTCCAGCATTCTGCTGAAATTAACTTAGTGATTTAAGAATCAAATCCAGGAAAAACTTTTAACAATGTGTTTCCCTGTAAAAATTCCCTGTAAAAATTCTTTCTCCTCTCTCTCTCTCTCTCTCTCTCTCACACACACACACACACACCCCAAGTAGTATTCATGTTTTAAACTTCTCTATTTTCTAATTAGATCTTCATCATGAAGTAATAGAAAAAATGGCTCATTAGCTTAATACTCAAAGAATAAAACCAGAGGGTTAAATAGCATTACTAAAATCAAACAGATAATTATGGTAGAACCCCAATTTTCTTTCATGTTCTTGACAACTGCAGCTATTTTGATTGCTTAGTTACAATTGCTTTCCATACTTTTTGCAAATTCTATTATCCTAAACTATATTGTGGTATTGTAATGATGTGTACTGATATTTTCAAGCATTCTGAGTTGGATTCTTACCATGGACCAGGTTAATTAGATCCCTGAGCTTCAAAAGACTTCTAAAGATGCATCTGTAAAATGGGTATATAGTTGGAATAAACAAATCAACAATATCCATCACAATTTTACCTTACTTATTTTATTTTCTTGTGGATATTAACAAAATAAAATTCATTTCACTGCTGGGTTTTGATAAATGATCATGTGAAGTGAAGTTGGAAAACTGGATTTGGAAAACCTTGCTTCTTAAATGTATTATTTCAGTGTCATGCCATTCATTTTCATCTCCTTCCAATCTAGTCAGTTCTTTAGTTAGAAGAATTTTACTAATTAAGAAAAAGTCTCTTCTTTCCATGTCTAAGTTGGCTAAATACATTGATCCTTGTTCAATCTGAGTTGGAAGAGACATGAGATATACACTTAAATCTTTAACTGTGCAATACAGTATTAACTACAGAGATAACATTGTATAGCAGATCTCTAGAACAAATTCATCTTGCATAATTGAGATCTTATACCTAATGATCAGCATATCCTCATCTCCTCCTGGCCCCTGTCACCAGCAAGTACCACTCCACTTTCTAATTCTATGTGTTTGACTACATCAGATACCTCAGGTAAATGGACTCATGTAATCTTGGTCCTGGACTGGGTAATTTCACTTGTACTCAAGTTTCATACACATTGTCACATATTTTAGTATTCCTTCCTTTTCTAAGGTTAATATTTTGCAGCATTTATACAGCATATTTTCTTAATTTATTCAATTTACAATGGACATTAGATGTTTTCCAGGTCTTGGCTATTGTGAATAGTGCTGCAGCAAACCCTGGAATACTAATATCACTTGAGATTCTTCTGATTTCATTCCTTTGTATTTATACCCAAAGTGGGAATTCTGAATCATATGGTAGCTCTATTTTTAATGTTTTGAAGAATCTCCATACTGCTTTCCACAGTGACTACTACACCATTTATCATTCCCACTTACAATGTACAGTAGGTTTCAATTTTTCTAGATCCTTACCAACATTTTGTCTTTTGTTTCTTGATCATGGTCATTCTAACAGTGTGAAATAATTTCTCATTTTGCCATTAATTTGCATTTTCCTGGTTATTACTGTTCTTCATCATCTTTTCCATGTGTATGTCTTCTTTGGAGAAATATCTATTCAGGTTCCTAACCCATTTTTTAAGAATCATTTTTTGTTTAATTTGTTTTATTTTCATGCCAGTGAATGTGAGAATTCCTTATATATTTTGGATATTAACTCCTTACTTGATAAGTGGATTGCAAATATTTTCTTCCAAAACACCCGTTGCTTTTCTACTTTGTGTATTATTTCCTTTGTTGTGAGAAAGAGTTTTCATTTAATGTAGTTCCATTTACCTATTTTACTTTTGTTATCTGTATTTCTGGGGTCACAACTATGAAATTATTGTGAGATTAATATCACAAAGCTCTTTCACATGCTTTCTTCTGGATGTTTGAGATTTCTGGTCTGCCTTTTAGGTCTTCAATTGATTTTGAATATGGCACAAGACAGTAATACACTTTCATCATTTTGTACATAGTTATCCAGTTTTCCCAGTATCATTTGTTGAAGACACTATTCTTTATTCATTGAATATTTTTGGAAACTTTATCAAAAATAAGTTGAGTATAAATATGGGGATTGATTTCTGGGTTTTCTATTCTAGACCATTGGTTGATATGTCTATTTTAATGCCACTACCATGCTATTTAATTATTATATCCTTGTAATATATGCTGAAGTTAGGAAAAGTTCTTTGTTCTTCTTGTTTGAGACTATTTTATCCTTTTAGGGTCCTTAGAGGATCTACAGAAATTTTAGTGCTGTTTTACTATTTTTGTAAAATAAATCATAGGGATAGCAATAAATCTATAGATCACTTTGGTTAGTGTGAGCACTTTAACAGGTCTTCCAATCCACGAATAAAGGATTTTTCCTTTATTCCTTTCCATTTGTTTGATTTTTCTTTAATTTCTTTCATCAATGTTTTTATACTTTTTAGCGTAAAATTCTTTCACCTCTTAAAGTTTATTACTAAGTATTTTATTGTTTTTGGTGCTATTGTAAATGGGATTGTTTTTCTGATTTCCTATTTGTTATCAGTATATACAAACAATGAATTTTGCATCCTACAACTTTACTGAATTCATCTATTAATTCAATCATTTTTGATGGCACCTTAAAGTTTTCTATATATAAGATTATGTCATTTGCATGCAGTGATAATTTTGCTTCTCCCTATTTGACTTGGATATCTTTTACAAGTGCCTAATTGCACTCAATAGAAATTTGATTACTATGTTAAATAGAAGTGGTAAGTGCAGACATACATTGCTATAGATCCTACAAAAAAGCCTTTTAGTTTTTCATCATTGTGTATGATATGACCCATGGGCTTTTAAAATTTAACCTTTATAATTTTGAGGCAATTTCTCTAGTCCTAGTTTGTTTAGAGTTTTGCTCATGAAAGTTTGTCAAAT
Source organism: Sciurus carolinensis (assembly GCF_902686445.1). Classification (NCBI taxonomy): domain Eukaryota; kingdom Metazoa; phylum Chordata; class Mammalia; order Rodentia; family Sciuridae; genus Sciurus; species Sciurus carolinensis. The sequence goes on from NC_062224.1 coordinate 53,311,124, forward strand.
TTTGTCAAATGTTTTTTCCATATCTGTTGAGATTATCATATGATTTTTATCCTTTATTTTGTTCAAGGAATGTATCATATTAATTGATGATATATTTAACCTTCCTTGTATCTCAGAAATAAATCTCACTTGGCCATGTGTATGATCTTTAAATATGCTATTAAATTTCACTTATTAAGGCTTCTTGAAAAATTTTAAATATATGTTCATCAGGATTATTGGCCTGTAGTTCTCCTTTCCTTTGTAGTGTCTTTGACTTTGGTGTTAGGATAATTCTGGCCACATCAGATCACTTTGGAAGTGTTTCCTCCTCTTCTATTTCTTGGAAAAGTTTGAGCAGGATTAGATTTAATTCTTTTTAAAATATTTGGTAGAGTTTATCAGTGAAGCTACCTGGTCCTGAACTTTTCTTCATTGAAATGTTTTTGATGATTGGTTCAACCTCATTACTGACAGACCTGTTCAGGTTTTCTATTTCTTCATAATTCAGTCTTGGTAGGCTGGGTTTCTAGTAAAGTATCCATTTGTTCTAGATTATCCAACTCTTTGGTGTATAATCGTCCATAATATTCTCATTATCCTTTTCATTGTAGCAGCATCAGTTAAATTATCTCCTCTGTCATTCTGATTTTATTTGAGACTTTTCTCTCTTCTGCTTTGTTCCTTAGCCTAGATAAAGATCTGTTAATTTTGCTTATTTTTTCAAAAAACAATTCTTGAGGAAGCGGTCGCGACAGGGCAAGGAGGCTGCGGTCGGGGAGCTGGGGATGGCCGCCTGGCGCCTGGAGCAGCCAGAGCCTGAAGCACAGTCAGGAAGCAGCGTGCCTCCCGCGTGCCTGACATGATGTTTCCACAAAGCCGGCTCGTCGCACCTACCCCAGCAGCTCAAGTTCACCACCTCGGACTCCTGCGACCCCATAAAAGACGAGTTCCAGTTCCTGCAGGCCCAGTACCATAGCCTGAAGCTGGAGTGTGACAAGCTGGCCAGTGAGAAGTCTGAGTGCAGCGTCATTATGTGATGTACTGCGAGATGTCCTAGGGCCTGAACATCGAGATGCACAAGCAGGCTGAAATCGTCAAGAGACTCAATGGCATCTGTGCCCAGGTCCTGCCCTACCTGTCCCAGGAGCACCAGCAGCAGGTCTTGGGAGCTATGGAGAGGGCCAAGCATGTCACTGCGCCTGAGCTCAACTCCATCATCCGACAGCAGCTCCAGGCGCACTGGCTGTCCAGCTCCAGGCCCTGGCGCTGCCCCTGACGTCCCTGCCAGTAGGGCTGCAGCCCGGGTCGCTGCCGGCCCTGAGCGCAGGCACCCGCCTGCTGTCACTGGGCGCTGGGCTCCCAGGCGCACCTCTCTAAGGACGAGAACGGCCACGACGGGGACGCCCACCAGGAGGACGACGGACGGGGAGCAGTCGGATTAGCTGTGACTGGCCGGCCGGGGAGGGTGGAAGGAGACACCGGGGGACAGACCGGGACGCACAGTGCAACTGTGTGGCCGGCGTAGCTCGGGACCGCCAGGCTCCGCGGTATTTAGGGTCGCGCCGGCTGGGGCCCGGGCCCTGCGGCACAGCCCCCTGACTTTGCTCCCGGCCAGCCCGGCCTCTTTCCTCCCCCGCAGCCTGAACAGGTGACACCTGCCCAGGTGGGCCATGCGGAGGGATGGAGGACAACCCGGGGACCAAGTCCGCGGGAGCAGAACCTCGAGAAACCCCACACTGCCAGCACTCCCCTCCAGTACACGCCGCCGCCGCCCACCCTGGCACTGCGTGCGACCCCTCGCAGCCGGGCACCCGAGTGACCCAGGACCTACCTGCTCCTCCTCCGCCTAAGCCTCCCGGTCAGTTGCAGAGGCCCCCAGCCACCTGGTCCCCTCCCTTGGCCCATGAGGGGGCGAAGCGCAGAGAGTTTAGCTGGACACGCAGGGTGTGGGGGCGACCCACGATTTCCCTTCTCCCCTTCCTAAATAAAGATGAGGGTACAAACAAACAAACAGAAAAAACCCAATTCTTAAGTTTCATTGATTCTTTCTGTTTTTGTTTTTGTTTTGTTTTCCCCTATTCTCTATTTTGTTTATTTCTGGGCTAATCTTTATTCTTTCTTTCTGCAACTGTAACCTTAGTTTCTTCTTCTCTATTTCCTTATAGTGTGAGATGAGGTAATTTAGATATTTTTTCTCTTTTAAATAGCAATTTTCACTATAATAATTCCTACATACTGTGCTTGCTACATTAGTTGTAGTATGCTATATTTTTGTTTTTGTTAGTCTCAAATATTTTTAATTTTCCTTTTGATATCATTTTTGATCCTTTGTTCAAACGTGTCAATTTCCACACATTTTTAAAGTTTCCAGTTTTCATTCAACTATTGATATCTACTTTCATTACATTATGTTCAGAAGGGGTACCTGTTGTGACTTCAGTCTTCTCAAATTAGTTGACTTGTTTTTTGATCTAATACAAGATCTATTCTTCAGAATGTTCCTTGTGTATTCTTTAGAAGAATGTGTATTCTACTGCTCTTGGGCGGAATGTGAGATCCATTTGTCCTACAGTGCTGTTCAACTCTGCTTTGCTGTTACCATTTTTGCTGATTATTATTTCAATATAGTTGTTCTATCTATTATTGAAAATGGAACTTTTAAAGTCTCATAATATTATTGTATTGCTAGCTACTCCTACTAGTTCTGATAATATTTGTTTCAAATGATTAAGTGCTCTGATATTTGGGTACATACAGTATTTGTAATTTGTATATCTTCCTGGTAAATCAACACCTTTTTCATTGCATAAAGTACTTTGTATATTTTAAGAGTTGTGATTTGAGCCTATTTTATTGGATGCAACTATAGCCCACTCACCTCTCTCTTTTAGTTGCCATTTGTATGGAATATCTTTTCCATCTCTTCACTATTAGTCTATATGTGTTATTATATCTAAAGTGAGTTTCTTATGGATAGCATACAGTTGTATCTTGTTTTAATTTCATCCATTCAATTGCTCTTTTATGATTGGGGAGTTTAATCCACTTACTTTGAAGAATTATTTCCATTTTATTAATGGTTTTCATTTATCTTATAGTTCTTTTGCCCCTCTTTGTTTCTCTGCTGTCCTTTATGTTTTATTGATGTTTTATATTGATGTGCTTTGATTTCTTTGTGTGTGTACGTGTGTGTGTGTAAATTCTATAGGTATTTCCTTTGTTGCTACCATAAGGCTTGTATAAAAGATCTTGTTATAATACTGCACTTTAAGATTGATATCAGCTTTAATCATACATGAAAATTCTACATTTTTACAACTGCCTTCCCACTAACATGTTGGTTATAGTTGTTTGTATTTCTTGTATCTTTTGAAATTATATAATACAATAATGCAGTCTTCTGTGTTTTTCTATATATTTACTTTAACAATGAGTTTTATACTTTCTTATACTACCTTGTCTTTGTTTTTAGGGTTTCTTGTAATGCATGTCTAGTGATGATAAAATACTTCAGTTTTTATTTGTCTGACAATGTCTCTATCTCTTCTTCATTTTTTGAAGGAGAGTTTTTTCAGTAATAGTATTCTTAACTAGAAGTTTATTTTGTCCCTTTCAGAATTTGAGATATCTTCCACTCTCTGATGTCCATAGAAAAATCTGCTATTTTCATGTAAGTTTCCATTTACAAAACAAGTTGCTTTTCTTTCTGCATTCAAAATTCTCTTTTGTCTTTAATTTTGAAAATTTTAGTATAATGTGTCTCAGTATTGATTTATTTGTATACATTTTAATTGAATTTACTAATGGAATGGGATGCCCCTTTTGTTCCACAGATTTAGGAAATTTTCAGTGTACACTTTCTGGTCCTTTCCCTTCTTCTGACCCTTTCACAATGTATATGAAATTGATGGTATCTAATAAATCCCTGTAGCTTTCTTCATTTTTTTTTTTTTGTTATTTTTTAAGTTACCCTTCACTCCTCTGACTGAATAATTTCTGATGACCAGGCCTGAGGTTCATTGAACCTTTATTTTGCTTAACTTAGTCTGCTAATGAAGACCTCTAGTGATATTTTTTTTTAGTTCAGTTAGTATATTCTTAAGTTCAAGAATCTTGGCACTTTTAAATATTTTCTTTATCTTTGTTGAGATTCTCATTTTGCTCATGAATTTTTCTGCTTACTTTTGTGTACATATTTTTGGCACTTATTTTGAATTCTCTGTCAAGCAAATCCTACTTCTTTTGGGTCAGTCTCTAGAAATTTGCTTTTTCCCTTTTGGGGAACATATTTCTTATTTCTTCATTTTCCTTGATTCCTTAATGATACCTTACACAATAGACAAAACAGCCATCTCTATCAGTCTTCACAGACTAGCCTCATATAGGAGAGGACCCTCATCAAATCAGTTTGGCCAGAGATTCTAGGTGCCTACCCAAACTTTCTGCAGTCCAATCCACTTTTTTTTTCTTTGTAGTCCCAAGATATTTAGGGTATACTGGATCCTATTTAGAGTTAGTGAATTCTTTAATATCAAATGATACTGAAGTCCAGTATTTTCTCAGGAAGCCCTCAGAAAACTTGGATCACTGGACATTCTGTCCAACTCTTTCTCTCCCCAGAGAGAAGTTGAGATCTGGGAGTTTTGTTTGTTTGCTTGTTTTGTTTTTTTGCCTCTTCACTCTTTGCTGAGTCAGGGGAAAGGGTCATGGACACTAGATGCACGTTAATTCAAATAACCATCTTTCTTCTCAGTGACCTCCAGTTGGTGATCCCGTCAGTGCTAGAAGCAGATTGAACAGGATGCAAGTCCTCTTGCTAGTCCCAGGAAAAGTTGGATCATTGGACATGTGTTGTAACTCTTCCCTACCTCCCAGAAGAAACTTGTAAATTTAACATTCACCAACTCTGTGTTGATGTTGATCTGGGGGAGAGGATGTGAGGCTATTGCACCTACTAACTTATACTATTATCTCTGGCCCCAGACAACTAGATTTTGCCAGGTTACATAAACACTCTGAAATGGCTGAAAAATAAGCCAGTCTTTGTGGTAGCCCTCAGAAAGTCTGAGGCCTTAGACACGTAGTCTATGGCTTTCCCTCTCTAAATAGAAGCCAGAGGCTAATGTTTACCTGCCAATTATATGGAACAATACTGGAGAGTGGGTGGGGATTATGCGAGAAAGTGTTTCAAATTTCCTCACCAGCTTGGATGTATAAGTTTCATACACACCTAGAGTGTAGGAATCTTTCAACTACTTTTTGGATTTCTTGTGAAAGAATTTTTCTATTACTATTGACTGGTGTGCTCAAGGGGGAAGGAAGGTCCAGGGTTTCTTATTCTGCCATCTTCCTGATATCCCATTATAATTTTAAATGCAGACATATTTCGATTTATCAGTTGCACTTTATTATTTGTTTCTATGTACACATCTTGTTATGGTGTGAGGTGTCCCCAAAAAGCTCATGTGTGAGACAATGCAAGAAGGTTCAGAGAAGAAATGATTGGGTTACAAGAACCTTAACCCAATCAGTGGATTAATCACCTGATGGGATTAATTGAATGGTAAACTGAAGGAAGGTTGGGTGTGGCTGGAGGAGGTAGGGCATTGGGGGTGTGGCTTTGGAGTATATATTTGTATCTGGTGAGTGAAGTCTCTCTGCTTCCTGATCACCGTGTGAGCTGCTTCCCTCTGCCATACTCTTCCACAATGATGTTCAGCCTCACCTTGAGTCCGGAGGAATGGACCTGGCTGTCTATGGATTGAGACCTCTGAAACCATGAGCCTCCAGATAAACTTTCCCTCCTCTAAGATTTTGCTGGTCGGTCTTTTTGTCACAGTGGTGAAAAAAACTGACTAAAACAACACTAATCAAAATACTTAAGATACCTGAAGTGTAACATACATTACCATATAATTTACAGTAGGAAAAATATGGAACAATGAATATGTACATCAGTAGAAAAATTGTTAAACTAAATATATTGTTTTCAAAAAGCATTATGTTGTGATGAGATAGGATTATATAGGCTGATATTGAAATTTTTCTGATTTATTAATTAATAGTCCAAAATCCATGTACAGTTTGGTGTAAATAGTTCAATTGCATTTAGAAATATAAAAGGACGTTGCACATACAGATTTATACAAACATATTATTTTCATTTTGCCTAAGGATGCATATAAAATCATTACCTATGGTAATGTTTGAAAATGATTTTGAGGTGAGATTACTTCATCTTTTCATTTACTGCTTCTTTTGTACTATGTGCCTAATATATATATACCCAATATATACATATTGTGAATTTTAGGTCTGAATTTACAGCAGGGTTTGGTAATTAGCAGACGTTCAACAAGTGCCCAATCTTTTCACTTTGTCTTGTCACAAAATACCAAACTCCTCTACATCATTTTTTAAAATATTTCTTCCATGAAAGTTGATGCATGACAATCTATATTGTTATTCTGTTTTTAATTTGGGCGTACAATATATTGTTTTATATTCCAGATTGATTTGAAGTAAAAAAAAAATTATTAAAATTTTTTTCTCTTAAAGTATCTTCCAGTTTAAATTAGAGCATATATTAAATGCAGGAATTTAAAAAATAGTCTCACTGATTATTATTTCTTTAGGTAAAACACAAAGTTGCTACCAATGATTCTAATGCTGTCTGACAAAGTTTACTTTCTAATATCCCAGTTAATAAAAAATAAGAATGTTTTCACCAAAACCACGGTGAAAGAGAAGAAAGTAGAAGAGAAGAATGGAAAACCCTCTCTTCTTGGGA